>NW_027417768.1:0-155730 GCF_009905375.1 Apium graveolens | reverse complement strand
GAGGACCCCTCAGAGGAGTCAGAGACGGAGGTCATTGCTATTTCAGATGAGGAGGACCCCTCAGAGGAGTCAGAGACAGAGGTTATTGCTATTCCAGATGAGGAGGACCCGGATGAGGTCCCAGTAGCTGAGGAGCGTGTTGGACCTATGGTAGTGTATGCTGGTACCCCCATTACCCACACTTCCGGTGGTCAGAGCCCCTACCCCTCCACCACTATCTTGGATTCCCGATGATGACAGCTCAGAGACCCATACTTCCGAGCCTAGGCAGACCGAGGAGGCACCCTCAGCGGCTCCGGATTCACCACCTCTTGACCATGCCCACAGGCAGTCTTCGTTAGCTCATGGATATGTTCAGGATGTTCTGAGGACCCGAGTGGCTGTTGCCGAGGGCCGACTGGATGAGGCCAGGAGGGAGTTGGATGCGGAGAGGGCGGGTAGGCGTACCCGAGCTTATGAGACTAGGGCTTCTATACCCCGATCTTTGAGGAGGGAGCTTACGGGGATAGAACTCACATCCCGAGCGAGGCTCAGATCGCTCCAGGGGGACAGGCATGGTAGGATCTCCAGGCGGCAGGCCGACTATATCTTCCGTCGTGCGATGGAAAGGGTATGGGAGCTGACCCGCTCCGGTGTATGATTCAGGATTAACGATGGAATAGTCTAGTTGTCTAGTTAGCCGAGGCCTTAGTAAGAGCCAATTTTCCGGGATAGTTGACTTATATATAGCATCCTTTTTTCTGACTAGACAGATAGACTCTTGTGTATCACTTTTGGGACAGATGACTGTAGCATTGTTGTACTTTTGACCATATCAAACTATGTATTTCTCGCATTATGTATATATTTGTTTCGTTTCGGTTCAGTTCCTTAGTGACGAGGTCACTGTTTTTATCATTATTATTACTGCACTTCGTATTAGAACTGTCATAAAATAATAGAATTGCGATATACGTTCTCCCCATTATGGAGCTGTGCAAGGCACAATGTTGTTTATGATTGTGACCTAATGTTGAATTTCCCAATAATTTTTTTTATTATCAGAATCATGCCGCCAAGAAAGATTGGAACTAGGGCGAACCCTGGATCTGAGGACCAGGGAAGCCATAACTAGGATGATAGGAACCAGGAACACAGTGAAGAGGAAGATGAGGATTATGTGGAACAGGATGACTCCCTGTATGAAGAGGAAGAGGAAACATATGATGTTGAGGGATTTGAGATAGAGGCTGAAGAAGGAGAAACTGAGGTTGAGCAACCGGTACCAAACCCGGGCATGGATCCCATGGGCCAGTTCATGCAACTCCTAAGGCAGAATTTGGAACGTCAACCCAACCCACCCCCTCAAAGAAATAACAATACTGTGGCAAACTCTTTCAGGGCTTTTAAGTCCCTTAAGACCCCTGAGTTCCACGGATCAGCCGACCCAGTTGAGGCAAGGGCATGGTTAAAGGAAATGGAGAAATCCTTTGAGATTTTGAGTACCGATGAGGCACAGAAGACTGTATTTGCTACCTATCTTCTGAAAGGAGAAGCTAACTACTGGTGGGAGGCCAAGAAAAACATGGAGACAGATGCTATTATAACCTGGGAGAGATTTAGTCAGTTGTTTCTGGGAAAGTATTTCCCGAGGTTTATGGAAAACCAGATGGAGCTCAAGTTCTTGGAGCTAAAGTAGAATAACTTGTCTGTAGCAGAGTACGAAGCGAAATTTACTGAGTTATCAAGGTTTGTGCCAGAGTTTGTGAGCACCGAGGAAAAGAAAGCTAGGAGGCTTCAGCAGGGACTGAAACCGTGGATTCAGAATAGGGTGGCAATCCTTGAGCTTACGGATTATGCCACTCTGGTGCAAAAGGCAACGATTGTAGAAGTCGAAAGTGAACAGATGCAGAAGGAAAGAGAGAAGAAAGGAATAAAGAGGAAAAGTATGAGCATGGGTGGAGGTTCCGCAGGAAGGAGCTTCCCAACTAGATTTAATCGAGGAGCAGTGTCCCTACCAGGAAGGAACACTGGGTTTAAGCGGCCAATGAGTGTGAGTGTGAGCCAGGGCGGCCAGAAGTCAAGAATGTCCTATCCCAACCAGTATCGACCCCCATTACCAGCCTGTAACATATGTGGAAGGAATCACACTGGGGAGTGTAAAGGAAAGCCAGTAACCTGTTTTAAGCGCGGTCGGGAAGGCCACTATTCAACTAAGTGCCCATCATCAACCCCTGTCGTCATTCCAACCACCACTTGTCATCAGTGTGGACGCCCAGGTCATTGGAAGAGGGAATGCCCAATGAACAAACCAGCAGCTTCGGGAGCAAGCAGGGCTGCTTCTAATAAGCCACCTACTGCAAGGACTTTCAACATGACAGTCCAGGATGCTATGAAAGATTCAGATGTGATAGCAGGTACCCTTTCTCTAAATTCAGTCAGTGCAAACGTTTTATTTGATTCGGGAGCAACTAAATCTTTTATATCAAAGGACCTTGCGCGTAAGTTAAGACTTAAGGCTGAACCCTTGATAGAACCCTTGCAAGTAGAAATAGCCAATCATGAAATTATTCCTGTTAACCAGATTCACCCCGCCTGTGAGATAGGCATAGGGGAGCAATCTTTTAGTGTTGATCTAATTCCTTTTAAATTAGGGGAGTTTGATGTAATTTTGGGAATGGACTGGCTATCTAGCAATGATGCTCAGATAGACTGTAAAGGGAAGAAAGTTAAGCTAAATATCCTAGGGAAGAAAGAAGTTATATTTAGAGGAAAGAGGCAGACGCAGAAATTTTTGACTATGGCCCAGGCCAAAAGGATGCTACGAAAAGGAAATGAGGCCTACCTAGCCTATGTGGTGGACACGCAGAAGGAGGTGCCCAACTTACAAGATATTCCAGTAGTTAACGAATTTGAAGATGTATTCCCATAAGACCTTCCGGGATTACCACCCGATAGAGTGATTGAATTTGCTATTGAGTTGGCCCCAGGGACGGCGCCAGTTTCAAAAGCACCTTACCGGTTAGCCCCGTTAGAAATGAAGGAATTAGCTATCCAATTGCAGGAACTCTTGGATAAGGGTATGATAAGACCCAGTATGTCTCCATGGGGAGCACCAGTTTTATTTGTTAAGAAGAAAGATGGGAGCATGAGGTTGTGCATAGACTATCGAGAGTTGAACAAGCTAACCATAAAGAACAGGTACCCATTACCTAGAATAGACGATCTGTTCGACCAGCTAAAGGATGCTGTTTATTTTTCCAAGATCGACCTGAGAACTGGATATCACCAACTAAAGATTAAACCCGAAGATATTTCCAAGACAACGTTCCGTACCAGATATGGGCATTATGAGTTCTTGGTAATGTCCTTTGGATTAACCAATGCCCCAGCGGCTTTCATGGATTTAATGAATAGAGTATTTAAGAAGTACTTGGACAAATGTGTGATAGTTTTTATTGATGATATTTTGATCTACTCAAGAACTGAGGCGGAACATGCAGAGCATTTGAGGATAGCTCTAGGAATACTCAGAGAGGAGCAGTTGTATGCCAAATTCTCGAAGTGTGAATTCTGGCGGAATGAAGTACAGTTTTTAGGACATGTGATCAATAAAGAAGGAGTATTGGTCGACCCCTCCAAGATAGAGGCGGTCTCAAATTGGGAAAGGCCGACCACACCCACAGAGGTAAGGAGTTTTATAGGATTGGCCGGCTACTATCGTAGATTTGTACAGGACTTTGCGAAGATCGCAGCCCCTTTGACACGACTTACTCGTAAGACAGAGAAGTTTGAATGGACGGAGAAATGCGAGAACAGTTTTCAGGAATTAAAGAAAAGGCTAATAACGGCTCCGGTGTTGGCATTGCCGGACGGAAAAGGAGATTTTGTGATATATAGTGACGCGTCGCACAAAGGACTAGGGTGTGTGCTTATGCAGCACGGTAAAGTGATTGCGTATGCGTCGAGACAACTGAAGGAATACGAGGTTAGATATCCTACTCATGACCTTGAGCTCGCGGCAATAGTATTTGCCTTAAAAATTTGGAGGCACTACTTATATGGAGAGAAGTGCGAGATTTTCACAGACCATAAGAGCCTCAAGTACATATTTACGCAGAAAGAGCTCAACATGCGCCAGAGGAGATGGTTAGAACTAATCAAGGACTATGATTGTGAGATTCTCTATCATCCAGGGAAAGCCAATGTGGTGGCTGATGCCCTTAGTAGAAAGGAAAGACTCAGAATGATAACAACTTCGGAAGAATTGATAAGGGATTTTGAGAGAATGGAAATAGAAGTAAAGGTAACCGGAACCGGAACTGAAAAGCTTTTTGAGATCTCAATGCAGCCCGAGTTATTGGAAAAGATCAGATTGTGCCAGGAGAAAATAATGAATGAAGGCAGAGAGTCAATGACTGGAGAGGAGATCCATACTGAGAAAGATGATAAAGGGATAATGAGGTACTCCTACCGGATTTGGGTTCCGAATGTTCAAGAGCTTAAAGATGAGATATTGGATGAAAGCCATAGTTCAAGGTATTCCATTCACCCGGGATGTACCAAAATGTATAGGGATTTGAAGGAATATTACTGGTGGCCCAACATGAAGAGGGACGTAGCAGAATGGGTAAACAAATGTTTGACTTGCCAAAGGGTAAAGGCAGAGCACCAGAGACCCGGTGGACTCTTACGACCCCTGGAGATTCCTAAATGGGAACAGATAGCGATGGATTTTGTTGTAGGCTTGCCAAGGACGAAAGCCAATCACGACGCCATTTGGGTAATTATAGACCGACTGACAAAGTCAGCTCATTTCATTCCTATCAATGAGAGATACACAGTCGATAGACTGGTGGACATTTACCTTAAGAAAATAGTAACGCGACATGGAGTCCCAGCGTCCATTGTCTCAGACCGAGACCCCAGGTTCAACTCCAGATTTTGGAGGAGCTTTCAGGAATGTACGGGGACCAAGTTAAATATGAGTACCGCGTACCATCCCCAGACGGATGGGCAGAGTGAAAGGACCATCCAGACACTAGAGGATATGTTGAGAGTCTGTGCAATAGACTTTAAAGGGAGTTGGGATGATCACTTGCCGTTGATCGAGTTTTCTTATAATAATAGCTTTCATGCTAGCATCGGAATGCCGCCTTATGAGGCCCTGTACGGAAGAAGGTGTCAATCTCCCTTATACTGGGATGAAGTAGGAGAGCGGAAGATGCTCGGACCCGAAGTGGTCCAAAGGACCAAAGATATAGTGGATCTCATCAGAGGACGGCTTGTAGCAGCCCAAGACAGACAGAAGAAATATGCAGACCTAGCCCGAAAGGACAAGGAATATGAAGTCGGGCACTTAGTACTGCTAAAGGTATCCCCTTGGAAGGGATTAATGAGGTTCGGAAGGAAAGGAAAACTAAGCCCAAGATACATTGAACCTTTTGAGATATTAAGACGGATTGGAAAGTTAGCTTATGAGCTAGCCTTACCCCCTAATTTGCAACAAGTTCATAACGTGTTCCATGTGTCAATGCTAAGGAAGTACCATCGGGATGCCAGACACATAGTGGAGTACGAGCAGGTGGACATGCAGCCAGATCTAACTTACGTGGAGAAGCCAGTATGGATTATAGATAAGAAGGAGCAGGTGCTTCGGAATAAAGTAATCAAGCTAGTCAGAGTACTATGACAGAATCATAATGTGGAAGAATCAACTTGGGAACTAGAGAGCACAATGCTAGAAAAGTACCCCCATTTGTTTTCTGTTTAATTCCGGGACGGAATCCTTTTAAGGAGGGGAGACTGTAATAACCCCCAAAATTTTGAACTTTTTGTAACCCTTGTGAATAGTGTTTTTGCTGAATGAGAAAACTTTTCATGCCACACTATGTAGGGGTTCTATTATGGATATTCTGAGATTTTATTAGTACTCTGTATGGTATATGAGTGTATGTAAAGATCGTCAGAATCCAATTTCCGAACACTTTGATTTTTCCCGGAAATCCACTAGATACGGAAAGAATTGAGTATAAGGTAGCAGGATAAAAACGATTTAAATTAAAGGATTATAATAGAGGATCATAAAAAGGAATATAATGTATTGAGAAAGGTTAAGGGAACCTAAGTAATAAGATCCCGGGTATGATCCTTCAAATGATAAACGAAAACGAAAGTTAAGCGAACCGTATAGCAGATCAGCGGTCATTAGGCAAACAATTAGGAAGTTAAGCAAAGGGATTAGAGAGAGTGATGTCACCCAACCAATGAGAAGAGGACAAAGAGGGAAGGATGACATCACAGCATGACATAGGCATGACATGGGAAGGAAGGAGATGTGGTGGCTTTTTAACCACACAAAATCAAGGGCAACTAGGTAATTTACTAAAACAAACACAAAATCAAACCAACCAAGCCAAGCAAATCATTTTCATCAAAATCAAAAAGAAACCAAGGCATTGTTCTTCATAGCTCTCGGCTTTTTACTATTGCAAAAGGGCAAGAAATTCAAAACTCAAGATCCAAGCTTCCTAAATTGGTGAGTTAATTCCCTAATCATCTTTATGCTTAGTTAGGGCTATATCATGAGTTTAAGCCATCAATTCCTTCTCAATCTTCTCCATTTAATCAAAGAAGAAGACAATGAATAGTGTTTTCAAGTTTTTAACTTGAAATTTTTCTTGATTTCCTTGAAGATCCAAGCATTCCTAAGACTTCTCAAAGCTTCTTAAGGCTTCCTAGCTCCTCCCACCACTTCAAGGAAGGTATACCATCTCCAAACCCTAGATTCCTATGTATTATAAGATGATTTTGATTAGTAGGGTGATATTGTAGCTTAATGTTTGTGATTTAGAGTTTGGGATTGAAATGGTATTGAAATGGAATGGTAAATGTTGTTGTTTTGGTTAAAAGATTGTAGTATAGTTAAATTCAAGCTTAGGCATAAGTATGAATGTTAAAATTGAATTGGTTGGGGCTGATATGATGTGATAAGGATGGATGTTGGTTGTATGTTTGATTTGAGGTTGAATTGGGTTGGTTTTGAATGGTTTTAAATTGGGAAATCGCGTAAACATAGCCGTCGTAACGTCCGATTTTCTTTAGACTGTTTTTGTGCACAACATTAGGACCCGAGAACCCCCTGCTAGATTATTACCATTGCCATGTCTAGATAGCTCATGTTACGAGCTTCGTTTTGATATGTAGTTTGTTCGATTCCGATGTACGGTTTAGGAGAAAGGACCATTTCAAGTAACGGCGTTTCGCGAACGAAACTTTTCCCCTCGCCTTACTTTGAAACATAGGTTAAAGACCAAAAAGGGTTAATTAATGTATGAAACATTTATGGTAAGTGTGTTAGGCAGTTGGTAAGACACTCGCGAAGGAATCGCCTTAAAACTCATAAAGGTTAAATTATTAAAAATGGTGGAGCCGAGGGTACTCGAGTGACTTAAGAGAATCAATAAGCGCAAAACAAGCGTTAGAGTCTAAGTTAGTTAAAGTATAGATTTACAAGTGACTTTGGTTTAATTCCAACTTACTTGTTGTTTATAGGTTACCAAACTCGTCCCGAGCCTTTTATCACCCCAAGTCGCTCAGGCAAGTTTTCTACCCGTTATAACTGTTGTTGTGATGTATATGTGTATATGCATGATCTTACGATAAATGCATATTTGTTATTAGCAAATTCTTGCGATATATTGTAGCATGTGATATGGTATATATGCATGCATGTTTCATATTCTTGGATTATATATCTGTTGGTTAAAATGCTTACAGTTGCATAATACCTATGCTAGAGATAAGCGGTATTGAGTTTACCCTTAGTATAGGGGATCAAAAGGTGAACATACTTCTAAACCGGGATTCGATGTTCTCGAGTATAATATATATATTTTTTTATATATATATGGTTATAGTTTTCAAAACTATTAATCGAATAAGGTTTATTCGATAACTTTAACTTTATTTTATTATTGAATATTATTTCGAATATTCATCCGAGGA
Organism: Apium graveolens; assembly: GCF_009905375.1. Lineage (NCBI taxonomy): Eukaryota > Viridiplantae > Streptophyta > Magnoliopsida > Apiales > Apiaceae > Apium > Apium graveolens. The sequence continues at coordinate 147,744 of NW_027417768.1, read as the reverse complement.
CTTATGACTCCTTTATTTTATTATTGAATATTATTTCGAATATTCATCCGAGGACTTATGACTCCTTTATTTTATTATTGAATATTATTTCGAATATTCATTCGAGAGCTTATGACTCAGTTATATTATTAATGATTATTAATTGAATATTCATTTGAGGATGTATGACTCCGTTATTTTATTTAATGAATATTATTTATAATATTCATTCGAGGTATTATGACTCCGCTTATTATTTAATAATATTCTTTAATTTATTAAAGAATAATGTTTCGATAATCAAACTTATTTTCGATTATTCAAATAAAGATAGTACTTTCGTATAAGTATATCTTTGGTTATTTAATACTCATTTCAAGTATAAGTCTTACAACTTCTACTTCAATTATTTGTATAAAGATTATTCTTTATGGGAATATTATTTAAATAATAATATTCAGACATTTTCTAAATATATTGGGACTGATTTACTTCATTAAATCAGCATTACTCCAAACACTCCTTAAAGTGTTTTCGAGTCTTCAAAATAATTTTTAAAAGTTAGAGCGGATCCCAAAACTCATTTTTATATTTAAGATCTTCCTTTTAAAAAAGGGGATTTAAATACTCGCTCAAAATCTGAGGGATCCGGCTCTATGGTGTATTTTATATTCGCAACAAGGTTGCAGTTTTGGTAAATGAATTGATTACTTACCCAACGTTCGGGAAGTAAGTCCATCTATCGAGTCGGCATAAGCAATATGGGCTCAGTGGGCGTCCATGATAGTGTAAGTGGCTCAGTGGGAGTCCATCAAATGCATAAGTGGCTGAGTGGCAGTCCAGCATAAGGTCCTATTGCGACCAGGGTGATGACCAGTGGGGAATTCGTCCATCTACTAGTAGAAAAGGTTACTTATTGGTATCTTTGCCTGATCAGCAAGATATCTTGTTTATGCCAAAATTCTTTTCCTTTCCAAATTTATTGGATATTGCAATTCTGTTCATATTTTACATGACAGAGGTTTTCAGGAAATATATAAAGAAGATGTATATGTGGATATATATATATATCAGAACTTAATGAAGTATATCATAACTTCATTTCCTTTAATAATATTTCACAGATTTAATCTATTCAAATCTTGTCTTGTAGTCTCATCTATGTGATGAACTTGTAAAACCTCATTATATACTTTGAACAGTGGTAGTTCAAGTAGCTTTATAAATAATATAAGTGTAGTGAAGTATTTGGTAACTTCATCCCTTGTTTTTACTTATATCTAGTAAGTAATTATCTTACACTTGATAAAAGATTCTAGTAAGTATCCATTTAGATACTTATATTATTGTTATCACTTTATACTATCTTGTGAGCTGTAAGGCTCACTCTTGCTTTATTTCTTCATCACACAACAACAGTTAGGAAAGATGGCCAGACTCCAGCAGACCCAGCGCAAGCGCGTGGGAAGCGTCCCGCGTCTTCCCGATGATGTTGTAGCTGCTATAGCTGCAGAGGTAGATCTATTGGTAGATCAGGCACTCTACTTTTGAGAATCAAATTATGTATAATTATAACTTGTGGCAGATAATGGCAATTAACTGTAAATTATCAAGTAATCATTTTGGGTTGTAATAACTTTTAAATTGTGGATTCAAAGACTTGTACTTATTTCAATTTCATCTCTGAGACTATAACGGGTTGTGGTGTGTGTTAGTGTGGGGTCACAGCATAAGGTTATTTATTATTAAATTAAGTGAAGTGATATTGTGGAAAGAAAGACCGTGACGACCCGGATCCCCGACCCCGGATCTGGGGGTGTTACAAATTCTGAGGACAAGTTCTGATAAAAGTTCTGATGATTAAACTCTGAAGAAACCGGTCAATATTTGTATGAAGAATCACAGATATAGACATTCACTTTTTGAGTACAGAAGCCATGTTCTGATGACCGTTAAATTCTGATAATAGTCAAATTCTGATGCAAATCCTGATGGAAACTCTGATGCTTACGTGGCATTATTTATTTACTTGACTTATTTGTGGAATTTACTGTAACGGTCATATTTATCAGAAAGTAATTAGGTGAGATAAAACAGAGATAATCATTTGGTTAGTGGGAAACGTGTTTTCCTTGACAACTGCATGTGCACAATTATTACTGCTTATTTCTCGTGCCCACTAACTATTGTTTTGACTATTTACTGCGTGACAGGTGTCTAATGTCGGTTCTGCTTCAATTATAACCGTTGTCAAATAGAGAGTATATATATAGGAGTTAAAAGATTTTACAATCTTTTACCTACTTTTCTATTTCTCCAATCTCTCTTATTTTCTCTCTCTCTAATATTCTCTGAAGCTATTTTCTAACATGCATTTTATCAAACATCTTCTATACACACATTTTCTCACTTGATTTTTCATAGAAATGGCACCAAAGAACATCATTTTTAATGGAGCCAAGTTCGTCCCCAACAACTATCTGGCCATACTTAGCAAGGACGAATCTCCATCAGATCTTTACTTCATACAAGACTTTCTCTCTCGAAGTGAGATTGGGTATGCTTTGACCCAACTAGAAGCACTCTCAGGAACTCAAGTACTAGAGTATTGGAGGAGTGGTGTTTATGATGATGGTGGAAAAGATGGGTTCCCAAGCATCATATTTACAACAGGGGAAGATGAACACTTGGTTACATTATCAACTGTTCGACAAGCTTTACATCTTCCAGAAAACTGTGTTTACAGTTCACAAGTTGGGGAACCATCTCTTCAACAGATGATGGCAAACCTTGGTTATGAAAAATCTTTGTCCAAGCTGGGATAATTGAAGAGGCCCCACATCAGGATGGAGTGGAGTTTCTTTTTCGACTGCATCACCAAGGCCTTTGCCAACAAGTGCTCCAATTTTAATGATATACCAATCTTGAGTCAGCAAATTGGGTATGCTCTAATTCATCAAACTCATTTTGATTTTTCCAGTGTTGTGCTAGGTTACATAGGTGATACGATGACTAAAAATAGAAACACGGTTTATTTTTCTAGATTCTGTCAGCTTATATACAGTTTCTGTTGTTCTGATGCACCTCAGAATTTTAGTGAGACAATTGAACCCTTTAAACTTGCTAAAAGGGCTTTCACTGACTTATTATCTACTGATAATAAGAAGACTGTACTAAGACCCCTCCAAATTCCTCAATTAGTCAAACAAGTCTTAGTAAACTCTGATCCAAACACCTATATTGCCATATATCCTGATGTACAACCATCCCAACCTCCATCAGCACCTACACAACCTACCACTTCTCAACCTCAACCACAGCCTACCATCAGAGCATATTTCCAACCAGCACAATCCTCACAACCACCAGCACCTACAATTAGAACCTCATCCTCTAGGCCTAAAAGGACTATTTCTGTGCCTAAATCTCCACCAAGGAGTAGGAGGAGGATCATTCTAAGGGATGAATCTGATAAAGATGAACAGGTATAGGTTCTCACATCTGAACCTGTAGAGTTTGAAGCTGAAAATGTGATTTTTCAGAAGGAAATAGATGCTGAAGGATCTGAAATTCAGAAAAGGAAAAGATTTGCAAATTCTGATGTAGATCATATTTCTCCACCATTCAGGAGATCAAAGAAATAGAGGGCAGGAAGGCATTTGGCACAACCTCACTCTGAGGATACTGAAGAAGCTGAGGAAGGGGATCAGGAATCTCTGATCTTATCTAAACAAATTGTCATTGAAGCCCTTCCTCAAGCTAAAGACACTGCTCCAGACACAGTGATCACACCTCTTGTCTCTCCTATTAAAGAAACAACAGTTGAAGATTCAGGATTAAGTCCTGAAATTGACATCCACAGACTGAACATTCCAACTGTGCTCTATCTGGAAGCTCCAAATGCAGCTCATCCATCTACTGTTACTTCTCCAATCTTACAAGCTAAGTTACCATCTACACCAATTCTGGATCTGGAACCTGAACATCAGAATTTAGATGAAGCTGCTACAGAATCTCTTTCAGTCACACAAACTCTGGTGTTATCAGAAGATGAGGAGATGTTGGCAAGTTCTGGAGACAGTGCTCCAGTAAATGCTCCCATTCTTGGAAAGGAGGCATTGATTCAAAAGTTTGTTTTAAAAGAAGCTATTGTTCCTTGGGAAGAAACTCACAGAGGAGTTGAGTGGACCAAGAAGTGGAATGAATCGTATTTCATTCCAAGCTCAAAAGTTCTGACAGAGCATATATCAAAAGTTGATGAACTGTTGACAAACTCTGATTTCAAGCACAAACTCAAAGTCACAGCTCTAAGTACTAAAAATCTTCAAGGTCTGCACTCCACAACTCATGCCAAGGTTGATAAACTTCTGGAATCAGCTGAAAAGCTAGATATGACTCTCAAATTAGACAAGTAAAGAATTATCAGACCTATTCATGAGAAAGTTAAAGCTATTGAAAAGGTTCAAGAAAAGCAACAGGCCCAACTTACTGAGGTCCTGCAGAATCAAGCCTCTCAACAAGCTTAACTAAATGAAATTCAATCTTCAGTAGAACTTCTTCTCTCTCTCTCCTACTACCAGATGATGCCAAAATGGGGGAGAAGGTAGTTAAGTCCAAATGCTCAACTAGTCAAATACTGAAGAAGATGGATGATAAAGGCGATGACCAGGGAAACTCTGACAAGAGTAGAGGTCAGAGTCAATGTCAAGGAAAAGATCAAGGAAAATCTTCACATAAAGTAATTTTTGATGTTAGCAAATCTTCTACACAGAAGAAGTCAAGTTCTGATGTTGTGCATGCTAAAAGTCTGATGTCGAGTTCTGATATCCTGATTCAGTCAGGATCTAAAGACTCTCAGAAGTTTTTACAAACTCTGAAGCTAAAGGGAAAGCAGACTACGGTCTATTACAAAGATCCCAAAATTCAGACACTTGATGAAGAGATTGCTAGAAGACTATTTCTCAAGCATAATCCTGGAATGGACTTAGAGAATCTCAAGGAGGAAGAAGCTAGATTTGCAGCTGAGAAGACAAATCTAAAGTCTAAAGCTTCTGATGCAAAGAAACCTCCAAGGCCTAAGGTAAAAGGCATTTTGATCAAGGAAAGGTCAAATTTTGAGGCTTCAAAGCCCAAGACAAGATCACAAGTTGAGATTGATCCCAAAGATAAAGGGAAAGGAAAGATTGATGAACCAACAAAGCCGTAGGAGATAAAGATTCCTCAAATCCTGATGAAACCTGTATTCAAACTGGTTCAAGTATTTGATGATGTTGCTACAGTAGATGAAACTGTTCAAACTCTGAAGAGAAGGAAGATAACTGAAGAATCTAAGACAACCTCTGACACAGCTCAAGTTGTTCAGAATGAAGAACAACAAGCTACAAAAGAAATAACAAATTCTAATCAAGTCATCAAGACATCAATTTCTGACAGTGCTCAAGTTGATTTGAACAAATTGACAGTTACTGATAAGAGAAAACTCCTATGGAAGAATGTTAATCTATCATATCCTAAGAAAAGCCAGCTGCTATCTGATTTCATGACTATTGGATTGAAATCCAGAGAAGCAAGAGACATAGTTGGATTAGGTTCTGAAGAAGCCAAGATCAAGACAGGAGTTGAAGTACTTTTAAGAGATCCATTTTTATTGACTGACAAACCTCTTGAAGAAGTTACACGGAAACACCTTGATAAGGTTATATATGTTCAAGTGGTACTGGATGCTCATGATAAGCATAATGTCAAAGAAAATCTGATTCTATTTCTTGAAGATGGAAGAACATATCAAATGTCAGAATCAGATGTGCTGAATAAATCTCTGAAAGAACTTTAATTCTTTCATTATCTTTTGGAGATAAAGTCTGAGATTACCAGGAGATGGTCAAATTTCATCATAAAGACCATAAGAGATAAAGAAAGAATTTCTGGATCAAGGGTTACAGAATTTGTTCCAAACATAGTTGAAGATAATGGAAGTGAAATTCCAATGAAGAAAAACTCTGCTAAACTTGAAGTGATTCTGGAAGAGAAATGTTTGTGCTATAATGAAAACTCTTCTCATACAAGGGTGATCAAATATGGTGATGGTTTAGAAAGAAATCATATCTCATCACTTAGGACTGCAATGAACCAGATTGGAAGTCAGGGTGAAGAATTGAAGCAAGTCAAAGCTACACTAGCTCAAGTCCTGAGGAATGGAGAAGAAAAGCTGATATCAAACTTTGTCAAGAATCACTTTGGATTCATATTGACTCAGTAAAATTGGTAAAAGCTACAAGGATTGTAAGTTGTAGTTAGTTGTCTAATTAAACTCTCATTGCATTTGTACTTAAATGTTTTTGACATCATCAAATCTATTAACTTGTATATTTTGCATAATTTACAAGTTAGGGGAGACTGTTAGATATATTTGTGATGTCATGTCTAATCTGTTGTGTTTAGTTTCAGAACTTAATATCAGGACTTATTGGAAATCAGAACTTACTAAAGTCAGAACTTATATTAGAACTTAAGGCCGTCAGGATTTATATTAGGACTTAAGTACGGATACTTCAGATAAGGAAAGTAGCTAATTAATAGGAAAGGATCGTGACTAAAACAATAGAAGATATGCATGAAGAGTTAGAAGACTAGAAGACTTGTAGAAGATAATATCTGATTGATGTATTTTAGGAGATAGAATTGGATTCCATATCAATTAGAAGATATCTTGTAACTGTGTAATATATAAACACAGCTTAGGATTTACACTATATGTGTTATCATTATCGAAAACATTATTCATTGTAACCTAGCAGCTCTTAGTGATATTGTTCATCACTGAGAGAGAACAACTGTTCTATTGTAACAGAGTTTATTGAATATATTTGATTACTGTTACATACTTGTGTTCGAAATAGATTTCATTATATAAACACTATATTCAACCCCCTTTTATAGTGTTGTGTGACCTAACACACTTATCACTCACTCTACTGAGGTATGAGAGATTGATGTTGATGTTGATCGCTTGTGTTACCACGAGACAGTCAGTCTCCTAAAACTACCATTTGTCAATCTTTAGGTTTAACTCTACTAAGTGCCTCTGCAAGTTCCAGATCAGTACGACCTTGTTTGCAACTTGAGACAGCCTCAACTAACCTTCAGTCATGGTGCTATCATTGCATAGCTATAAAAATTGAGGTCTTCAAATATTATAGCATGTGTTCACTTAAATCTTACCTTCCTCTCTTGTTGCCAATGCACATTACTATTTTGTTGAGCCATAAACCCAAGAGAGTAGTCAAAAGACCTATCTTGTGCATCTTGTCAGTGATTAAGGACTTGAGTAACTGATGTTATCACTTGTGCATGCTCCTTTCTGAGACCAAACTTTATTGTTTCTGTTTTTTCAATGAGACTAGCAACGATACTTATTTTCATTACCTGCTGACTATTTGTATTTTTTGTAATATCTCAATCATTCAAACTCGCCATTATTTGTATATCAACTTTACAGCCTATTTTTATTCCAACATAAAGTTACAAATTGATAATGCACGCGAACATGAATAATTGTTTCCGAAGCTAAATTACATATTGGACACAAGTGGCAAACTGTAACTCGTTCAAAATTTAGTTGATTTAATACCAATATCAATAAACTCGTTTACTTTGATGCTAATTTAATTCTCCCAGTCTCTACTCTAGTATTCTTATTATAAACTATTACTTTGAAATACATCGATTAACGAGGTATCGTTGATATTTGTATTTATATCAATGTTTGAATTTCATTACAACATTTGGAACTAAAAGTTTAACAAATTTAACAAATTTAAACTCAAAAAATAAGATCATCATCTTAAAAAAATTACAATACTAACAATAGTTTATTAAAAATTAATTCAAAACACGATAAATTATGAATATATATAATACTGATTTATTAAAAATTGGACCCTTAAAAATTAATGCCCCAGGTGTCCGGGCCTCAGGTGTTCGTCCTCTCTCTAAGGTCGGCCCCGCGTTTATATCAATATACGAGATTCGTTGCATTATAAATTGCAAATTTTAAGTAATGTAATCGATTAATTTGAAAAAAAACTATGAGACTAACTTAAATCAACTTTATAATCAAAAGGTAATAACAAATTTGTATTAGAACATCTCCGATGATATAATATATTTGACTAAATAATTTAGCTGTTGTATGTTGTCTATGTGTTTTTTAAAGTTTTATTATATAAAAGTAGTAATGCGTAGATATATATATATAGGCACATGATCAAATAGAAACAAAAATTAAAATGGAAACTAGAAATTAATCTAAGCCATCAGATCAATATAATCTAGTGGTCCCCCTAAAATCACCACACCCAACTAATATGCACCCTCTCATACCCAATTTCAACTTTTCCCCTCCGTTTTTAATTTGATTTTTCCCGTCAATCCGTAATTTTTCAAAAAAAATCTGATTTCACTGTATTTTTCTACATCTCTCAATGATTGATTTGCATACTATATAGATATATTTTGAAATAATTTAAAAAAATTATTTGGTTTCTAGTTTCTATTCTAAAATTGATTTCTATTATATATATATATATATATATATATAACGACACTTCACCATTGTATCCCATTAGTAAAAGTTATAGATAACTATATTTCGTCGCATATATTTAGTCAATCAGTAAACCCTTTAGTTAGAATTTCACATAACCATGATTATAAATAATCTTATTGGATCAAACTCATTTCCTAAAATTTTACAAAATGATAATAATTATTATAACTAACCATTTTACTTATTTTTTCTCAAGTAACCATTTTGCCTATTTGTATTAGAGATGCTTTTAGGTTGTAAATATTATTTTTAAAATAAAATTTTTAAAATCATATTTTTTATAACAAAAATAAATGGCTTTCTTGAAAAAATATTAAAAGATAATTCTGAGAAAAAAAATTGTTGTTAGATATATTTGATAATGTCATGGCTAATATGATTTATGTTTAGTTTTCAGATCTTACTTAACAGGACAAATCAGTACTTGACTGGGAATCAGTACTTATACTGGAAGTCAGGACTTAAGGATATCAGTACTAATATTATCAGGAAATAATCATCAGAAGATGGATATCAGAACTTAAGTGTTGAAGGACGATTAGATAAGGATAGTAGCTGATTAAAGGAAAGAAGATCGAGATAAACATAAGAAGAGATATGCATGAAGAAGGAGTTCTGTGAAGAATGGAATACTTGGAAGAAAAGATATCTGATTGATATATTTTAGGAAGCAGAATTATATTTCATATCAATTAGCGATTATCTTGTAACTGTGTAGTATATAAACACAGACATAGGGTTTACACTATAAGTGTTATCATATTCGAGAAGATTATTCATTGAAACTCTAGCAGCTCTCGTGATATTTGTTCATCACTGAGAGGTAACAGTTCCATACTGTAACAGAGTTTATTGTTTCAATAAAGTTTGTTTTCTGTTACTTAAGATATTAAAGTTCGATTTGATTGTATTATACACTGTATTCACCCCCTCTACAGTGTGTGTGAACTAACAAGTGGTATCAGAGCTTATTTGTTAACACACATACAGTTAAAGATCCAAACACAATCATGTCTGACACAGAAACTCCAACTAAGCCTACCAAAACTGAAGAACCTCCAAAGACACAAATTCAAAGTCGGTATGAAACCATCAGAGTTCCCATACTGAGACCATCTGAATATGCCATATGGAAGGTGAGGATGACCATGTTTCTGGAAGCTACAGATCCAGAATATCTTGATAGAATCAAGGAAGGGCCTCACAAACCAACCAAGCTCGCTATTGCAGTTACAGGTGAAGCAGCAAAAACCGTACCAAAGGAAAAGAGTGATTATACTGCTGAAGATATCGCATCAATTGCTAAGGATGCTAAGGTACAACACTTACTGCATAGCGCCATTGATAATGTAATGTCAAACAGGGTAATTAACTGCAAGACTGCTAAAGAGATATGGGATGCTCTAGAAACAAGGTGTCAGGAAACTGATACGATTAAAAAGAACAGGAAGACAATACTCACTCAAGAGTATGAACACTTTGATTCAAAGGCTAATGAATTATTGACTGATTTATATGATAGATTTGTCAAACTCTTGAATGATCTGTCACTGGTTAATAAGGAGTACGATCTTGAAGATTCAAACCTTAAATTCCTGTTAGCTCTTCCTAAATGTTGGGATTTGAAGGCAACAACAATAAGAGACAATTACAATCTTGATGAAACAACTCTTGATGAAATTTATGGAATGCTCAAGACTCATGAACTTGAGATGGAACAAAGAAGCAAGAGAAAAGGAGGAAAGTCAAGAACAGTTGCTCCTAAGGCTGAAGAAGAATCCCCCAAGGCAGCTACCTCAAGGAAAGACAAGGGTAAAGCTCTTTTAACAAAGTCTGATACTGAGTCATCAAGTTCTGAAAGTGATGATGACTCAGATTCTGAAAGCTTGCCTGAGACTGATGCTGATGAGGAGATGATGAAGCTTTGTGCTCTTATGGTGAAAGGGATCACAAAGATTGCATACAGGAAGTTCAGGAAGGGAAAGAAGTTTTCCAGGAAAGGCATAAATTCTGATATGAAGAATTTCAGAAGATCTGAAGACAGAGGAGGAAAGTCTAATAGAGAAGATTATACCAATGTCAAATGTTATAACTGTGGTGAGAAAGGCCACATATCTCCTGATTGCAAGAAGGTAAAGGGTGACAAGGGCAAGGCTCTTGTCACAAAGCAGAAAAACTGGACAGACACCTCAGACTCTGAAAGTGAGGAGAACTATGCATTGATGGCAAATGCTGATAAAGAAAGTGCTGAGAGCAGTTCTGAAACTGCTGAAACAAAGGTACCTCAGACTACTTATGCTTTTTATACTGATGATATTAATGAGTTGAGAAGATATCTTAAAACCATGTTTGTTAGTTATAGAGATCAAACTTTAACATGTGAAAGATTAACTTCTGAAAATCTTGCTTTTAAGAAAAGAAATGATTTCTTAGAAAAAGAGTTAGTTATGTTCCATCAAACTCAGAAGGATAGAGATGATGCTCTTTATGTTAGGGATGAAGTGCTAAAAATGAATGAATTTCTAAAAACTGAGTTAGAAAAGGAAAGAGAAATAATCAGGACTTGGACTAACTCCGGCAGAACAACTCAAAATTTGCTAAGTAGTGAAAATTGGAAAGAGGGCTTAAGTTATGGAGAGGATAAGAATGATAAAGGAACTGTAGAAATTAAGCCTGTTGTTAAGCAAAAACCAAAGTTAAAACCTGTTAAGTTTGTAACTGAAAAGTCTGATAATGATAAATCAGAAGTTAGAGAGGGATTAACTTCTGACAAACTAAAACAGGAAAAGACAGCTGAAGTAAACATAGGCTTAATGACTAAGAAGCAGCTTAAGCATAAGCTGAAAGATGTTAAGAATGCAAACAAGGTAAAATCACCTAGGAAAAATAGGAATGGAAAGGAAGGTGTTAATAAAAGCAATGATTATAAACCTGTTCCTGATGCTCCTAGGAAAACATGTCATAACTGTGGAAGTTCTAACCATCTGGCTTCTTTTTGCAGGAAGAATAAGAACATTAACTCCTTACCTTCAAAATCAGGAGTTAAGAGTCAGTCTGTTAGATTTAAACCATAAAATCCTTGTTTTCATTGTAAGGAATATAATATAGATTATGGCATTCCATTTATACTTGTAAGGAATATAATAGTTTGTACTATGATTATTATCAAATAAAACCTTCTTTGAAGAAAGTTTCCATTGTTCCTTCTAGTGTAAATTCTGATACAAAGTGTAATAGTGTAAATTCTGATAAGAAAAATGTTAACATAAACTCTGATGCTAAATTCGCTGCAAATGTTAACAAACTTGATAAGGCCAAAGGATCCAAGCAAGTTTGGGTCCTTAAAACTAATCATTAGTGGTCTTTGTGATTGCAGGGCAACAGGAAAAATATTCTAGTTCTGGACAGTGGATGTTCAGGACATATGACTGGAAATAAGGCCCTGCTATCAGACTTTGTGGAGAAAGCTGGCCCAAGTGTTTCTTATGGAGATGGCAACATTGGAAAAACATTGGGATATGGCAATATCAATCTTGGGAATGTCATCATTAAAGAAGTAGCTCTGGTCTCAGGACTTAAACACAATCTGCTGAGTATAAGTCAAATCTGTGACAGAGGTTATCATGTTGATTTCTTTGAAGAACACTGTGAAGTTGTGAGTAAATCTAAAGGCAAAGTTGTTCTGAAAGGATACAGGCGTGGTAACATTTATGAAGCTAAGCTTTCAACAAGTACTGATGGTTCTGCAATATGTCTGATGAGTAGAGCATCAATTGAAGAAAGCTGGAATTGGCACAAGAAACTCTCTCATTTAAATTTCAACAACATAAATGAACTGGTCAAGAAAGATCTTGTGAGAGGACTGCCAAAGTCAGTATTTGCTCCTGATGGCCTTTGTGATTCTTGTCAGAAGGCCAAACAAAGAAAATCTTCATTCAAGAGCAAGACTGAATCATTAATTCTTGAGCCTTATCATCTACTACACATTGATCTATTTGGTCCAGTAAATGTCATGTCTATTGCAAAGAAGAAATATGCATTGGTCATAGTGGATGAGTTCACTAGATACACATGGGTGTATTTCTTGCACACAAACAGTGAAACTGCATCTATCTTGATTGATCATGTCAAACATCTGGATAAATTGGTCAAAGATTCTGTGAAAACCTTAAGGAGTGATAATGGCACTGAGTTCAAGAATTTGATAATGGAAGAGTTCTGCAAAAACCATGGAATAAAGCAGGAATTTTCTGCTCCTGGAACTCCACAGCAAAATGGAGTTGTTGAAATGAAGAATAGAACTCTCATTGAAGCTGCACGTACAATGCTTGAAGAAGCAAAGCTTCCAACCTATTTCTGGGCTGAAGCTGTGCAGACTGCTTGTTTTACTCAAAATGCAACACTCATTAACAAGCAAGGAAAAACACCATATGAGATGGTGAAGAAAAAGAAGCCAAATCTGAAGTACTTTCATGTATTTGGATGCAAGTGTTTTGTTCTCAAGACTCATCCTGAACAGCTATCAAAGTTTGATCTAAAAGCTGATGAAGGAATCTTTGTTGGATATCCACTTTCCACAAAAGCCTTCAGAGTCTATAATTTGGGAACAAAAGTGGTCATGGAATCTATCAATGTCTCCTTTGATGAAAAGAAGATTACTGGTCTTGAAGAGTTTATTGACCATGATCAGCTGAGATTTGAAAATGAAGACTCAAAATCTGATGCTGAAAATCCTGACAGTCTAAGTCCTGATACTGTAAAGTCTGATGGATTAAACTCTGATGTTATTGAAACTGTGGTGACTATGCCAAAGGAAGATGCACCTGTGCAGGGGGAGCATACTCAAGATCTTACCACATCTCAAGAAACATCAGAGCATACGTCTGGATCTTCAAGTTCTGATTCGTCAAGTTTTGATAAGCCAAGTTCTGACAGTGCTGAAAATCTAAATTCTGAGGAATCCAACTCAGAGAGCATAGTTTCAGGGGGAGCATCAGAAAATGAAAATGAAGACAGCATGGATCATGGGGGAGCATCTAGCTCCAGAGAAAACCTTCCATCTGCAAGGAAGTGGACAAAATCACATACACCTGATTTGATAATTGGAAATCCTGATGCAGGTGTTAGAACTAGAACAGGTACTTCAAACGAATGTCTTTACAATTCTTTTCTCTCTCAGACTGAGCCAAAGAAACTGGAAGAAGCTCTTCAAGATGCTGATTGGGTGCAAGCAATACAGGAAGAGTTAAATGAATTTGAAAGAAATAAAGTCTGGACCCTAGTGCCAAGACCAAAGAATAGATCTGTTGTTGGTACAAAGTGGGTATTCAGAAACAAAACTGACAGTGATGGCATAATTACAAGGAATAAGGCAAGGCTAGTTGCAAAAGGATATTCTCAACAGGAGGGAATTGATTATGATGAAATATTTGCACCAGTTGCTAGGTTAGAAGCCATAAGGATATTTTTGGCTTATGCTGCTCACAAAAAGTTTACTGTCTTTCAAATGGATGTGAAAAGTGCTTTTCTCAATGGAGAATTGGAGGCGGAAGTATATGTTGAACAACCTCCAGGATTTGTAGACTCCAAACATCCAGATTATGTCTACAGGCTTGATAAGGCACTTTATGGACTTAAGCAAGCTCCTAGAGCATGGTATGAGACTTTAGCTCAGTTTCTTCTGGAAAGTGGATTCAACAGAGGAACAATAGACAAAACACTGTTCTACCTCAACCATGGAAAGGACTTACTTCTGGTCCAGATTTATGTTGATGATATCATTTTTGGGTCTACAAATGACAGACTTTGCAAGAAGTTTGCCAAACTGATGCAGTCAAGGTATCAGATGAGTATGATGGGGGAACTTAGCTATTTTCTGGGCCTTCAAGTCAAGCAGAATGAAGAAGGCACTTTTATTTGTCAGACTAAGTACACCAGAAATTTGCTGAAGAAATTTGGAATGCAAGATTGTTCAAGTGCATCCACTCCCATGGCCACTGTAACAAAACTGGATAAGGATACTGGTAAATCAGTAGATATTACTGATTACAGAGGTATGATTGGTTCTCTACTCTATCTAACTGCTAGTAGACCTGATATCATGTATGCTACCTGTCTTTGTGCAAGATTTCAAGCAGATCCAAGAGAACCTCACTTAACAGCTGTGAAAAGGATTTTTAAGTATCTTAAAGGAACAGCTGATCTGGGATTGTGGTATCCTAGAGAATCAGACTTTAAACTAATAGGTTACTCAGATGCAGATTTTGCAGGTTTCAAAATTGACAGGAAAAGCACAAATGGAAGCTGCCAATTTCTTGGAGGCAGATTGGTTTCTTGGTTCAGCAAGAAACAAAAGTCAATTTCCACATCAACTGCAGAAGCAGAGTATATTGCTGCAGGAAGCTGTTGTGCACAGATTCTTTGGATGAAGAATCAGTTACTGGATTATGGGTTAACATATTTCAAAATCCCTATTTAATGTGATAATCAAAGTGTTATTGCTATGACAGGTAATCCAGTTCAACACTCTATGACAAAGCACATCAGCATCAGGTACCACTTCATAAGGGAACATGTGGATGAAGGTACAGTGGAATTGCACTTTGTTCAAACAGATCAACAACTAGCAGATATCTTCATAAAACTATTGTGTGAAGCCACTTTTACAAGATTGGTAAATGAACTTGGAATGGTTTCAGGTTCTTTCTCTAAATCTGCTTAGTCTTGTTCTGTTATATCAGATCTTATGTTCAGTATTTACAGAATTTAATCTCTTTGTGTATTCTGTGCTTAATTGACAAATGTGTTTAAGTACTGACTGTTGTCTGATATATGTTTCTAAACTCTGATAAGTGATATGTCTGTTTAAGTAACTATTCAATCCTATGAGGATAACTGTGCTAGATGCTGACCTAGTAGTCTTCAATAAACAAATGATCCCATGTAAGAAGTAATTATTTCTGTGGAAATCTAATGACACAAGCAAATTCTGATAATTGAGCTTAGTTGAGTTTACTTTGTTTATCTTATTACTAAGTCACAAATTAGAACAATGCTACTCATCTGTTAAGTTCTGATACTAGTAAATCTGCTGAATGCACTAAGTGCTGATAAACCTCACTTTTCATAAGAAAAAGCAAAGGATCAAAGAATAAAATCAGGTACTCCTTTGAGATCTAGAGTAAAAATGTGGAAGGGACGACCCAAGTGCATTGCTGGTATTAAGTAAATATGCATTAGAAAAGTAAAATATTTTCTTGGTGACTTTTCACACTCTATGATTACTGGAGAAATACTCTGATAATAGCATAAACTCTGATAAGCAGTCGTGACTCACTTACACTGAGAAGCCACTGTGAAATGGAATTTAAAAAGATGCATAAAATTAGCACAAAATAGTTGAGGTGGACTCAAGCATGAACTTATTCAACAGTAGGTTTCAGAATAATGACAGCTCTTTAGCAAAGTTTTAGTTATGCCTTATTTCTAAGATGTACTAAAGTGACTTAGACTTTACTCTTTGTCTGACATTTAGCTTAATGCACACACTAATCACTCCATATGAATGATGAAAATTACTGTGGTGGTCTATGTTGTTTTAGATAAACAGTCATTGTGTCACTTTGCACAAATTTTGAGGACAAGTTCTGATTGCATGTTCTGATGATTAAGTTCTGAAGAATATAACTTAGAACTTGTATGAGGACTTACTAAGATAGGCATTCCTTTTTCGAGTTAAGAAATTATGTTCTGATGACTGTTAAGTTCTGATATAAGTCTAAGTTCTGATATTACAGTCTAATTCTTTACTTGACTTATCTGTGGATAAAAGTTGATAACAGTCTCGGTTCAAACTAGAATATGTTGAAGTGGAAGATTAATAGTCATTTTGGTTAGGGTTAATGGTATTCGTACTTGAACAGTTAACTTTTACTTGCTTCTTGTGCGCATTAAACCATGTTTTCTCTTTCCAATGAATGTTTTTCTTTTTCCAAGTCTGGGGAGACGAGGTAGAATTAATTCTACCTGCAGCATTAAATTCCTTTGCGTCTTCTGGCATTCTCTTGCCTATATAAGCAACCACTTCACATCAGCCTTCCCATCAAATTTTTACTCCCAACCTCACCTTACCTTCATACTTTTTCTTTCAAAAACACCATGGTCAGATACAACATGTTTTTGAACTACGAAACCTTTAATTTGGAGCTAAGCTGTGCCGATTGGCAGTAGGAATGGCACGTCACTTCCATTCCTGATGAGATATGGAACTCTGTCCCACAGGAGGTACTCACCCACCTCCTGTTCTTCTATATGGATTACCATCGCCATCTGGAGCGATTGGAGGAGGAAAGGCTGGAAGCTCTCCGCCAGAAAGAGCGAATCATTCGACTCGCCATTCTGTTTGTCGAGAGTAGGAAGGAGAAATGATTTATTTTCTTCTTTCTGTTTTTCTTCATCGTCAGCCTTGCCCTGCTTCTTGAGCTAGGACTAAGGCTGTTGATGTTAGGTTTAGCAGCTTAGGGAAATCTTGTATAAATTCTGATGTAATTTTAATTTCATGAATGTATTCACTTGATATATTAATGAAATTTGTTTTTGTTTCAAGATTTTGTCTCTAAGTTTGTTTGTAATGCATTGATAAATCCTAATACATAGTCATTTTCTGGTGACCATATAACTTATGTTTTAATTTAAGTTCTGATTTTCCTTTATCAGTACTTACTCATCTGATTTATCTTGGTCATTTTCACTTGATTTATTTTCAGAATATTAATGATGTAGTGAAAAATAATTAAATAAGTGGGAACGGTTTCAATTTTGAATTAAAACTGTTTCACCTTGATTAATGGAATATCTGGGTAAGTAATGATTACTGTTTTCTTGAGCCCAGTAACTATCCGTTATTATTGCATGTCTGACAGGTGTCCAACGGTAACATTTTTTTTAGTATAAGTAAGAAAGAGAGAAGATTTTTTTTAATCTTTTATTTCTCTTCAAATTTTTTTCTCTCCTTGCTTTTACTCTCTTTCTTCTTCTCACGTTGGTTTTTCATACAGATGTTTTATCAAACACCTAACAGGCACGCTTAAATCTCAATTTTTCACATGGCACCTAAGGATTTAATCATTGATGGAGCTAAGTTTATTCCAAACAACTATGCTGCAATTCTTGATCATGCTGAAGCTCCATCTGAATTGCATTTTGTGCAAGATCTTCTTGCACACAGTGAGATTGGGTATGCATTGACCCAGCCTTCAGTCTTTTCAAGCCAACAAATTCTGACATTTTGGCGGACTGGGCACTTTGATGATGGTGGTAGACATGGCACTCCTAGTATTGTTTTCGAAGTGGGTGATTCTTCATATGCAATCACTCCTGGTACAATACGCAAGGCTCTACATCTCCCAGAAGGATGTACCTTTTCAATTCCAGAGGAATCAGCTCTTCAGGAGTTAATGGCCAATTTGGGGTATGAAAAGAGTTTGGCAAAACTTGGGCAGTTGAAACGGGCTCATATCAGAAGAGAATGGAGCTTCTTCTTTGACTGCATCACTAAAGCTTTTGGGAACAAATGTTCGAATTTTGATGCTATCCCAATTTTGAGTCAGCACATCGGGTATGCTATTATAAACCAAACTCATTTTGACTTTGCAACTGGTATAATTGGTTTTATTGGAGATAGGATGACAGAGGATAGGAATGTTGTGTACTTTACTAGATTCTGTCAACTTATATATACTTTTTGTACTGATGAACCTCAATTAGTCAGTTCCTCAACTCCACCTTTTAAAGTTGCAAAATGCTACTTTAATGACCTGGTAAATGCTGACACTAAGAAATCAGTGGTTAGACCTTTACAGATTCCTCAGTCTTTAAAATAGATCTTAGTAAATGCTGATCCTGATACTTAAAGATCTATTTATTATGATGTCCAACCAATAACAACCTCTCAAAAATCACAACAACCATCAGCACCTACCACTCATTCTACTCAACCAACCCTCAGACAATATATCAAATCCTATCTCTCCACTTCACAGACAGTTCAACCCTCATCATCAGCACCTACTGTGGAGCCTTCATCTTCCAAACCAAAGAGGACAAAGACTGTTCCTAAAACACTTCAGAAGAAAAGGAAGATTGCTTTGAGAGATGAATCTGACACTGAGGAACAGGTTCCTTCTTCAGAACCTGTTATTGGTAAAGCTGAGAAAGAGACTTCTCAGAAGGATTCTGGAATTGGGGGATCTAGGCTTCTCAAGAGGCTTAGAAGAATGACTGTTCCTGAAACTCCCAAGGAATCCAAATCTACAAAGAGATACAAGAAACAGAGGGCAAATAGGCCAGTTTCAGATGATGAAGAGGAAGCAACTAAGGAAGGGGATCAGGAATCTCTGATCTCACAAGAAAAGGAATTTGCTAATGTTACTTCTTCTCCATCAACTCCATCTAAGGAAGCTGTTTCTGAAAAGGTTATCACACCATCTGTATATCCTGTTGATCCAGGCACAAGTGATGATATTGATGTTCAAAACTTGGTTGTGCCTGAAGTAATTCTCTTAGAAGCTCCAACAGCAACTAATCCTTCAACCACCCCTGTTACTGATGCTGTTCAAACTCCAGAGTTATCTACAACACCTTCTCTGCATCTAGATGCTGATGATCAGACTTTAGGTGAGCATCAGGATATGGCTGTTGATCAGAACTTAGAACCAGATCAGCAATTAGAGGATGATGAAGCCTTCATTGCTACTCACACTGTTGTTTTATCAGAGGATACTGATTTTGTAAGTTCTAATGTTGTACATGCTGGAGATACTGGTGATGCTGCTCCAACTGCAGATGCTGATGAAGCAGGTCCTTCAGGACATGCTCCTCAACAAACTATTCTTAAGTCTGAACTTGTTAAGAAGTTTGTTAACGGAGAAGCACCAGTGCCTTGGAGTGAAACTCTTGCAGGTCAGGAGTGGACTAAGGAATGGAATTCAGTTTCTTGTGTTCCAACTGAAAAGCATCTTGCTGAGCACTTGACTAAAGCTGATGAAATGTTAAATTCTAATGATTTCAAAACCCAGCTTAGAGTCACTGCATTGAGTACTAAACATCTCCAAGGTCTTCATTCAACTACTCATGCAGAGCTACACAAGATTCGGGAAGAATTTATCAAACAAGATCAAATTCACAAGATTGATAAGAAACAATTCTTCAAGCCTACCTTTGACAGGATTGCTTTTATTGACAAGACTCAAGTGAAACAACAAGCTCAGATTGATGATATTCTGACAAATCAAGCTTCTCAGAAATCACAACTTAATGAAATCCAAGCCCCAGTGGTATTGCTTGTCTCTCTTCTACTACCTGCTGATGCCAAAAAGGGGGAGAAAGTAATTAAGTCCAAATGCAAGACTGACAAGACACTGAAAGGGAAGGATGATGAAAAGGATGATCTAGGAAACTCTGGAACAGGTAAAGGTCATAGTCAAGGTAGAGGTTTCACATCAAGAAAAGCTGCAATCATAAGTCACAGGACAAGTTCTGATACTGGGAAAAGAATAAGTTATGCTACTAGTAAAAGGATAAGTTCTGATGAACTTTTAGATCTTGATGAGGAAATGTCAAGACGGTTATTTCTTCATGAAAATCCAGGAATGGACTTGGAGAGTTTAATGGAAGAAGAAGCCAGACTTAAATCAGAGAAAGTCACATCTAAATCTGAAGCTTCTGGTAAAAAGCCACTTCCAAAACTCAAAGGCATTGTGATCAAAGAAAGGACACATACTGAAGCAACATTGGCTAAATCACAACCGCAGATAGATCCAAGATCCAAGGGTAAAGAAAAGGTTGGTGAACCTATCAAGGTTTATGTGCCTCCTGAGGATGAAGAAATTACTGATGAAAAGGATGATCTTGCTCTGACTTTAAGAAAAGTTCTTAAAACAACCTCTGACATGGCTCAAGTTGTTCAGAGTCAAGAAACTGTAAGTTCTGATATTCAGAAGAAGTAAGTAACCTCTGACATAGCTCAAGTTAACTTGATATCAGAAGATAGACCAAAGACACTCCTACCAGGATTCACTAAAGCAAAACAGACTCAACCTTTAAAGACTACTGCAAGTGGTTTTGAAGCTAGAGTAGTTACTGGAAAGGAAGCAAGAGATAAAACTGGATTGGGAAGTGCTGATGAAAGGGTTCTTCAATGATAATTTTGGATAGTTCACCCTTGGTTTCAGAATAATTTTAGCCTTTGGAGATTTGATGCAGGATGACTGTCCCCTTTCCAGATAGTTCATGCTCATCTCATTCACAGAAATTTGCTTGACTTGAGAGTGATGGATGGCTGACCTTACTGGCTCCTTGACTAGTCCAAACTTCTTTTGTATATCCTCATCAATCTTCTCCCAGTTGATTGGCTTCAACTGTTTCATTTCAGCTGCTCTAACGTTGGCTGCTGCTGCATTTATCAGATCTATACTTTCTGTAATTGGTGGATTTGAGATAGTAATTGAAGGTACAATTACTTTACTGATTTTAATTTGAAGCTTCTCCCCCTCACTTGGTCCTTTCTCCCCCTTTTTGTTATCATCAAGTTGAGTAGAGGAGGGGGTTTGAGCAGCCACCAATTTTTGAAGTAAATCTGTTTGTTGGGCTTGATGAAGATGAATGGTTAAAGATGCTTCCATGGCGGACATTCTTGTATCCAAGGCATCTATCTTGGTTGCAAGATCAGAATTTTTCCTTAATTGCCTCTTGATGTCAAGCATTATAGCTTCTGGAAGCTTAGAATCCATCTTGTCTGAAATTGCCTTCTTCATCTCCTCAATATCACCCTTGATGGTGTTTACATCCCTAGCATGTTGGAAGCCTTGAATTTGTTGAAGTTGCAGAGAGGTTAGATGTGCCTGAAGGAGCTTCTTGGTGCTGGCATTATTAGTGGTTTGAAGAGCAGTATTTGTCTGATTGATTAGTTGGATCAGGGTTGTCTTGAAGTAGTGCTCATCACGGTGCTTTGAAAATGCCCATGATGGCATACCTGATCTTGAACTGGAACCTACTTCTCCCCCTATATCCATTGCTTCATCTTCACTATCCCCACTTTCATCACCAAAGAAATCAGCTGAGCCACCAGTCTCATAATCCACATCACCAGTTGTAGAGGGCAAAGCTGTGATGGCATCCTTAGCTCTTATCATAGACTGTATGGTATGCACCAGATTGAGCATCCTTTCTGCATTATCATTGCCCTGTTCAACTAGAAGTTGATAAGCTGGAACAGGGTGAGTAAATGCCTCAGCATCAAGGGAGGTGGAATCTATAACAGTTTAGGTTGCTGAGATAGTCCCTCCCTGTCTGCATCCTGGACATTCTTTGACTCACTAGCAATGACATCCATCCTTATAGCTCCAGTACCTGCATTTCTCTCATTTTCTCTCTTTTGTTGCATCAGGGTCTCACCCTGGCTTCCCACCCTCACACCATCACCTTCACCATCTAAGGTGGGACTCCTCTCACTTTCTTTTGCCAATCCTGAAGAAGTGGATTGCATAATTTCACTCATTTCCTCTCCTTTTTCCTGGGAGCAACCCAGACTCTCACTCATAACACTCTTCTCTCTCAATCCTAATAGTGACTGTACAACCATTAATTCTTCCGCACTTGAAATAAATGAAGTTTGAAGCTGTGCAGAGATACTTGACGGATAAGTGATATCCATCGGGTGAGTGGTTTTGCTATTCGACGGATAACTGCTGTTAAGCTTATCCGTCGGGATACAATCACTACTCGACGGATGAGCAATATCCATCGAGAGAATAGAAATGAATGAACTAGGAATGGAAACTATTGTGGACTGTGCTGATTGAAGATATTTTGGGCACAGATGAATCAACAGTTGCTAAAAGAATTGGCAAGTGAGCCAACAAATCATCTAAACGATGATGCTCACTTGCACTAGATTTTGGCTTCCCCAACAAAGTTAAAGAAGGAGAATCAGGAATTGATGTGTTTATCATATCCACATCCAGTGAGTTTGTGGGTGAGTTTGGTGTTTGAGGTGCTTCTATTACTAGAGATTTTGGTTGTGACTCCACATTTATTGGAGTCACATCAATCTGAATTTGTGAAGGTGCAGTGATTGTGTCTTTAGCACCAGTTTATACAGTGTGTGTACCCTGTACATCCCCAAGGGTTTTAGATTTCTTCTTTCTGGCATAAGTTTAGGGTGAGCTTGTGTCCCTAACCCTCTTGACCTGTGCTCTTGGTTGAGAGCTTTGTTCAATAGCTACATCCTTTTGGGAGGATGCAGCTAGAAATGAGCTTTTATCCTTTTTAAGCACTGCAGCTTGTTGGGAAAATGCAGTGTGGCTAGGTTGGGAACCACTCAACTCTCCATCCTTATCCTTAGGGTTTCTTTTATGTTCACCCATTCCCTCACCTGTCTTACCCACCTGCACACTCCCCTCTTTGGTTTTGGTGGATTTTGCAACTGGCATCTTTTGAGAGATACCAGAGGGGGCTTTCTTTGATTTGGTTTTTAAAATTTTTGAAGGTTTGGTAGCTTGGGTGGGCAACTGTTGGGTCATTGACACAGTTGCTATAGCCACACTAGAACTCAAAGAAATTAGTGAGGTTGGAATAGTAGTAGGGATAGATGAACTTACCTCACTTACCTGAGGTGCTTCCATTACAGGGAAGTAGAATAGTGGCACCTCCTTGTGATGATTGGCCCTGTTCAAATCTGTAATGAGCCTTCTCTCTTGAACCCAACAATCTAATTTGTTGTTAGGGTTCTCAAGCACAATAACCTTAGAGAGATGGTTAGCTAACATCATAAAGAATCTAGCATAATACACATTCTTACCTCTCTTATTTAACTCTTCTAGTTTGAAACCCAACTCAACTAAGACAAGGTCACTGAAATTATAGAACTTATCTGTAACTAGCATGTAAAGCATGTTAAGCATGGAGATATTGACTGAATCAAAATTACTGACTTTACCTGAAAATACCTTTGTCACTACATCACACATAAAACTCCATTTTTTCCTAAGACCCAATCTCCTAATGTCACTTAACTTAAAAGTAGAAAGAGCATAGTTCATGGAATTAAGCATATTGATTATATCAGTGTCAGTGTGTGGTGAGGTCAGAGTGTTATCAGGAATCTTGAAACATGCTTTTATAATATCACTATTGATATAAAATTCTTTACCTTTAATGGTTAGAGTGATGGTCTAATCTGTTAAGTTGTATGTAGCAGTGGTCCACATCTCTTCAACAACTTCACAAAAGATTGTGGGAGATTCCAGCATGGCATAGCTAAGCTTGCAATTCTTCACAAAGTCCATCATGTGATAGTCACCAGATTGCTGAATACCCTTGTTTACTAGTGCAGTGAAATTGTTCTTCTCATAAATAAACCCAGTTTAAGACATAATCTTGAAAATGGGCGCCATTGTTAGAGAATGAGAGCTTGAAGAGAGAGAGTAAGTGTTTTGAAAGAGAAAGAAATTTGAGCAGTTAATTTGAGAATGATAAAAGAAAAGCAATTGAAATGAAATAAGCTTTTATACTATCTCAAAAATAACTGCTAAAAATAATAAAGTAAAATAAAGTAACCAATAAAAATTACCTAAAATAGCCGTTTAAAAATAAACTGTAAAAATTCCACCCATTATCCGTCGTGTTATGCTTACAAACTGTAAGTATACTCGATGGACAATGTTCAAAGAATTAACGGCTAAGATTAAGACAATTCGACATATGAGGATAAACTGTTATCCATCGAGTCATAAAATATTCTAGAAAAATAATTGATTTTTATTAGCAACTAGTATACCGACGGATGATCAAACTCGATGGATAAAGATCATCCGTCGAGATGTAAATTTTGACTTAGCCAAAATTTCATCCAAGACTGAAAAATCAATTATATTTCTGGCTGCATTTCAACTTGCAAATTATCTCATATAGATTTAAGAGTAATTAAGCATACCTAACTCACTTACCAACCTTGAAAAGGTGGATTCATCCAGTGGCTTGGTAAAAATATCTACAAGCTGCTTCTCACTTGGAACAAAATATAGTTCCACAGTACCATTCATTACATGTTCCCTTATGAAGTGGTACTTAATATCTATGTGCTTTGTCCTTGAATGTTGTACTGGATTTTCAGTGATGGCAATTGCACTTGTGTTATCACAGAAAATAGGAATCCTTTCAAATTGCAAGCCATAGTCTAGCAATTGATTTTTCATCTATAAAATTTGTGCACAACAACTGCCAGCAGCAATGTATTCAGCTTCAGTTGTAGAAGTAGAAACTGAATTTTGTTTTTTACTGAACCAGGACACAAGCTTGTTTCCTAGAAATTGACAGGTTCCTGTTGTACTTTTTCTATCGATTTTACAACCTGCATAATTTGCATCTGAATAACCAGTTAGATCAAAACCAGAATCTCTAGGGTACCAAATGCCAAGTTTTGGTGTTCCCTTGAGATATCTGAAAATTCTCTTAATGGCTACTAAGTGAGATTCTCTAGGATTAGCCTGAAATCTAGCACATAAACATGTAGCAAACATTATATCTGACCTACTAGCTATTAAGTACAGAAATGAGCCAACCATGCCCCTATAACTTGAAATATCCACAGACTTTTCAGTAGTGTTTAATTCAAGCTTAGTTGTAGTGGCCATGGGAGTTTTTGCAGATGTGCAATCCATTAGATCAAACTTCTTTAAGAGATCAAAAATATATTTAGTTTGACTAATGAATATTTCATCACTAACTTTCTTAACTTGCAAACCAAGAAAGTAAGTTAGTTCTCCCATCATACTCATTTCATACTTACTTTACATCAATTTGGCAAACTTTATGCAAAGTTTCTCATCTGTAGAGCCAAAAATAATATCATCTACATAAATTTGAAAAAGTATACTAGAGCTATTAACATTTCTAAAGAATAAAGTTTTATCTACAGTACCTCTTGTGAAATGATTTTCCAAAAGAAACTTTGATAAAGTGTCATACCAGGTTCTAGGTGCTTGCTTCAATCCATAAAGTGCTTTCAAAAGATAATAGACATGTTCTGAAAAATTTGGATCTTCAAAACCAGGAGGTTGACTGACATAGACTTCCTCCTCCAAATCTCCATTCAGAAAGGCACTTTTGACATCCATTTGATAGACCTTGAAATTGGCATGGGCTGCATAGGCTAAAAAGATTCTGATGGCTTCAAGTCTTGCAACAGGAGCAAATGTTTCATCAAAATCTATTTCTTCCTGTTGACAATAGCCCTTAGCAACCAATCTAGCTTTGTTCCTGACTACTATGCCATTTTCATCCATCTTGTTTCTGAATACCCATTTGGTGTCTATTGGATTTTTTCCTTTAGGCTTGGGCACCAGCTTCCATATATTATTCCTTTCAAATTGGTTTAGCTCCTCCTGCATAGCTAAAATCCAATCAGGATCCAACAAAGCTTCTTCTACCTTCTTTGGTTCTTCCTTGGAAAGAAAGCTGTTGTATAGACATTCTTCTTGAGTTGCTCTCCTGGTTTGAACTCTAGAAGAAACATCACCAATTATGAGCTCAAAGGGGTGATCTTTTGTCCATTTTCTTTGTTGAGGTAGATTAGCTCTAGATGAAGAGATCTCATTATTGTCTTGATGTGTGATTGATTTTGATTGTTAGATACTCCCCCTGAGTTTGTG
Organism: Apium graveolens; assembly: GCF_009905375.1. Lineage (NCBI taxonomy): Eukaryota > Viridiplantae > Streptophyta > Magnoliopsida > Apiales > Apiaceae > Apium > Apium graveolens. The sequence goes on along the minus strand of NW_027417768.1, from coordinate 121,449 downwards.
GATCTTTGATTTGAGAAAGGGGAACTTTCTATAGGTGATCTATCCTGACTTCCTGCTCCTTTTGATAACCTGACGGATGGTGAATTTTGAGTACCGACGGATGAAGCTGGTTGTCTCCCGACGGATAACGCAGATTGCCTCCCGACGGATGAAGCATTATGCAACTTGACAGATGTTGAGTTGGGTGCTTCATTGGTAGTAAATTTTTCTGCATTATCCTTTGATACTGTTTCTTGATCACTTTCATCATCACTGTCATCACTAACCATCTCCACATTGTCGAATTTGAGGCTTTCATGGTAATCTCCATCTTGAAGTCCTTCAATCTTTTTATCATCAAACACAACATATATTGATTCCACAATAATGTTGGTTCTTAGATTGTAGACTCTATATGCTTTACCAACAGCATATCCAACAAAAATTCCTTCATCTGCTTTAGCATCAAACTTCCCATTTTGATCAGTTTGATTTCTCAGAATATAGCATTTGTAGCCAAAGACATGAAGAAAATTTAGAGTTGGCTTCTTGTTCTTGAACAATTGATAGGGAGTCATGCATCTTGCTTGATTAACCAGGGAAATATTCTGAGTGTAGCATGCAGTATTTACAGCTTCAGCCCAGAAATATGTTGGCAATTTAGATTCTTCAAGCATTGTCCTTGCAGCTTCAATAAGTGATCTGTTCTTCCTTTCCACTACTCCATTCTGTTGTGGAGTTCTTGCTGCTGAAAACTCATGCAGAATCCCATTTTCCTCACAAAATGCTCTCATGACAGAATTCTTGAACTCGGTTCCATTGTCACTCCTGATTCTTCTAACCTTGAAATCAGGATGATTATTGACTTGCCTTATGTGATTGATGATGATTTCACTAGCCTCATCTTTAGACTTTAGGAAATATGTCCAAGAGAACTTTGAGAAATCATCTAAAATTACTAGGCAAAATCTTTTCCTTGAGATGGACAACACATTGACTGGTCCAAACAAATCCATGTGAAGTAGTTGTAAAGGTTCTTCAATTGTTGAATCAAGTTTCTTCCTGAATAATGCTTTAATCTGCTTCGCTTTTTGGCAGGCATCACACAATCCATCCTTAGAAAACTCCACTAGAGGAATGCCTCTAACCAGTTCTTTCTTTACTAGCTCATGCATGGTCTTGAAGTTTAATTGGGATAGCTTCTTGTGCCATAGCCAACTTTCATCCTGACTTGCTTTACTGAGAAGACAAGTAACAGATTCTGCATTAGATGAGTTGAAATCAGCTAGGTACTCATTTCCTTTCCTCACACCAGTGAGAACCACTTTGTTGCTTCTTTTGTTAGTCACAACACAGGCTTCTGAGTTGAAGGTTACTGAATTGCCTTTATTACAAAGTTGGCTGATACTCAACAAGTTGTGTTTGAGACCATCCACTAAGGTAACCTCCTCAATGATGACATTGTCCTTTGAAATCAAGCCATATCCCACAGTATAACCCTTGCTGTCATCTCCAAAAGTAATACTTGGGCCAGCTCTCTCCTTGAACTCTGTGAGTAGGGTAGAATCACCAGTCATGTGTCTTGAACAACCACTATCCAAGTACCAAAGATTCTTTCTGTTTCCCTGCACACATCAAAATCAAATCAAGTTGATTTTGGTACCCAAGTTTCCTTGGGTCCTGCCTTGTTAGCTTTCTTTTTCTGTTTCTTAGGCTTTATCTCATTTTACTTGGGGATATCAGATTCATCCTTGGTCATTTGAGTTGGGCCTTTGAAACCATTCATTGCAACAGAATTATCATACATATTATAATCAACAGGGAATGGCATGCTATTAGTGAACATGTTATTCCAGTAAGGCATGCTAAATGGCATTTGTGGCATACTAAATGCAGCATAATAAGAATTAGGTGCAAATGGCATATTAGCAAACTGTTCATTCATATTCTGTGTAGACATAGCATTCATAGGCATGGGAGGCATTGCATTCATGTTGGGAAAGTGAGGTGGCACGGACATGGGAGTAGGCATGGCAGATTTACAATTAACAAACAAATGATTTACACAACCACACTTGACATAGATGTTTCTAGGAGCATATTTATCAAGTGTTTAGTTATTGTGTTTGTTAATCCCTACTTTACCATTTCTATTATTTTTCTTTTTAGCCTCTGTTTTCACCTCAATCTTTCCAAGTCTGTCACTTAACTGTTTGATAGTCATGTGACCAACATTAGCCTTTTTCCCTTTCTTAAGTTGACTCGATTCTCCAGGAACAAAGTTCTTGGAAACAGATCCATACTTTTCATTCAACTTAACAAGTTTGGATTTACTGATAGACTTGCTTACAGCCGACGGATGAGGATTTTCATCAGTCGACGGATAACCCTTTTTGTTATCCGACGGATAACCCTTTTTGTTATCCGACGGATGATCCTCATCATCCGTTGAGTCTACATCTGTTAGCACTCCATCCACTAAATTTGGTTCTAGTTTCTCCTTGTTCTTTTTCCAGGCTGCATCACAGAAGGACTCAATTCCTTGAACTTTGGTGATTTGAGCATGGACATCTCTAGATGTTTTCCATGCCTTAATCACCTCCTGTTCACGTTTGAGCTGCTTCTTCAAAATTTCTTCTTTTTTCAAGGACTCAGTTAATTCCTCCTTGGTAATCTTACACTCAATTCTTAATTTTTCAAAATCAATGAACTGAGACTCTAGCATATTATTTATCTCACTCAAAAATAAATTATTTTCTTTGATTTTAGCATTTTCTTTAGTAAGAGACTTAAGTGTAACACACAAATGATACAACTCTATAGACATGTCATTTATAGCATCATTACACTCAGCTTTAGATAAATGTGCAAGGTTTGTAGTAATTACCTGATTACTTGAAGAACTTGTTTCTGTTTCATCAGACTTGGTCATTAGGGCTAGATTGACATAGCTGACATCTTCATCTTCATCCAGACCATCTGCTGCCCAGTCGTTTTCTTGTGTAATGAAAGCCCTTTCCTTTTGTTTGAGCAGCTCAATGTATTTTTGCTTATAATCCACAGGCTCAAACTTTTTCTTACTGGAATCTGACTTTCTACACTCACTGGCAAAGTGCCCTGCCAAGCCACATTTGAAACATTTGAATTTTGATTTATCCACCATGTTTCTATTTGGCTTAGTTGCTCCAAAGTTCTTTTTGAACTTGAGCTTGGAAAATCTTCTGGAAAGAAATGCTAAATATTCATCAATGTCTTCCATGTCATCTTGGCTCAAAGAATCTTCATTTTCTACTGCAAGCCCCCGCCCTTACTTTCACGGACCCTTGAAGTTGACTTTATAGCTTCCACCTTCATCTCCTTCTCTTTCTCTAACTCAGCAACTAGTGCAATGGACCCTCCTTTCTTCTTTCCTCTCTCCATCCTCTCATCTTGCTCTATTTCAAGCTCATAAGTTTTCAGGATGCCATACAGTCTCTCCAAAGTAAACTCCTTATAATCTTGTGAGTTTCTCAATAAGACTGTCATTGGTTTCCATTCCTTTGGAAGAGATCTAAGGAATTTCATATTGGAGTCTTTTGTCTGATAGACCCTTCCATGCAACTTTAGAGCATTTAGCAGTTTTTGAAACCTACTAAAAATGTCAGTGAGAGACTCACTTTCTTCATTATGAAAATGCTCATATTGTTGAATTAGTAGATGCATCTTGTTTTCTCTAACTTACTCAGTGCCATCACAGATGATCTGTATTGTATCCCAAACATCCTTGACAGTTTTGCAGTTGATAATGTTGTCAAACATATCACCATCAACTCCATTAAACAGGATATTCATGGCCTTTTATCCTTCCTGACTTATTCAATGTCAGGATCAGACCATTCATGCCTTGGCTTGGGGACAGATGGCTCATTTCCAGTTATAGCTCTCATTGGTACATGAGGACCTCTTTATATGCAGTCCACATAGGCCTCATCTTGAGAAAGCAAATGAAGATGCATCTTTACCTTCCAATGATGGTAATTATCTTTATCCAGAAAAGGGATCTTGACTTCAACATCCTTCTTGTTCATCTTGCTGTATTGTTTTGATCTTTACACTCTTTGTTCTTCAAGAGCTTGCTCTAATACCAATTGTTAGTCCCTTAACAATGTAACAAGAATTACAGAAGGGGGGTTGAATGAAATTCTTGAAACTTTTTCTTGAATAAAAATGTTCTAACTCAAATATATATATAAGTGTGAATTGATTAGTAGAATGTGGAATAGTTACTTGAAATGAATCAAAATACAAGTAATTAAAAACAAGAGTCTTTAAAAACTTTCTGGTGGATTTGAATGATTCCACCAGAGATATATAATATATATCGAGAGAACTCTGTGTGCAAAAAGCTCACAGCTGCTTACAAAATGATAACAACTAACAATGAGAGAAATGCTAAGAATGCAGCTTACAAATATTTCTCTCTCTCTATCTGAGTTTCTTAGTTCCTAAGTTACTATTCGATTTGCTGCTTCTTGGTTTATATATCACCAAGATTACAAAGTAATAAGACAGGATAATAAAACAAAAACTATCAAGTCTAATACAATGCTACTTCATTATTCTATTCCAGCATCTTTGAATATCTTCATAATAGCATGGAAATGGAAATGCTTCTTTGTTCTCGAAAACCCAGTTGAATAGGCTACCACATTCCATTTGCATACACTCGACGCATGTGACTGTGTTGTCACTGTCAACAGATATTTGAATTCTTTATCCGTCGGGTTCATGATCATCCGTCGAGTTATTGATCATCTGCCGGGTTGTTGATCATCCGTCGAATTCATTGTTGTTTATCCGTCGGGTAGCAATCAGGCACTTGACTTCATTTCATTTATGCAGAATTACAAGATATCATTTATGTACAATTAATCAACCTATTCTGCATATATAGTTAAAGTCAGCATGACTTAGGTACTACTACAGATTCTGAACAATGTGTATGCAGAAATGTGCCACAGACTTATTGTTACATAAGCTACTCACTCGATGGATAATAAGTCATCATCCATCGGGACTAAAATGAGTTATCCGTCGTAACTATAATCCATATCCTTCGAGTGCTACATTTTCACTAAGTAAAATCTACCAAGGTATTTTGTTCATGAAATCATCAAGTACACAACATATACACAACACAACAACATATACAAGTAAGTGGATATATATACAACTATAGTAATTTAATTTTAAAAAGAGTCCCTCTAATATTATATTAAAGACATCCTAGATTTTATACTCGATGTTGGGGCTATTACGAGTCTTTTAAGTTAAATAGTTTTATAAGTCGTGATTCACAACGGTCTTATAAACATGCTTTTAAATAGAATATATTAAAAAAAATGGATTTTTGGTTTCGTGTTGATCATTCAGAATAATAGCTCTTGATATCAACCTAATGTCTAGCAAAGTGCGTTTCGCACTGGCCTTATAAATCTCAGATTTTAGCATCCTATTCCCGACATCCATCAATTTGATTGACGTGTGTATTAACTGCGTGTTTATTATCACATTAAACATGTATAAGAACAAACCTAAAAATAGAACAATAATAATCTTAATTTACCTAAGAAAAGTATCTTAAAGTGAATTATAAGATCATACCTCAACTTGTAAGCAAAACACTAATTACAAAACACAAACATTATAAAAATTAAGAGTTTAATTCAGAAATAACAATTAGGCATATATACTTATACAGACATATACATATATATATATATATGAGAAGATGGAAGCAGGCGGCTCACCATTGTTACAACTATTGTCAATACTCTTCTCCAATAATAAATCCATCATTTTATAATTTTATATTTTGATGTATTGATTCGCAAACATGACTTTATAATTATTTTTTGACTTGTTGTGGAAGATTAACTTTGTTTAACTTGAAAAAAATATTAGAAGAATATAAGACTTATTGTATAAGATAAACTTTTTTTGACTTGAAAAGGAAGTTTAGAAAATTACAATATAATTGTTTGACTTAAAGAAAAAGTCTTGAATAAAATAAGGTAAGTGTTACTTTTGTTTGACTTTGAAGAGAAAATTTAGAAGAATATAAGATAATTGTAATTTTTAATAAAATTAACTCTTTTTATTTGAAGAGAAAGTTTAGAAAAATATAACGTAATTGTTGTTTTTAATATTTTTTTAATTAAAAATGAGAAAATTTAAAAATTAGAATAAGACAATCTAAGAGACGCCACATAAACTCTTTCATATTTTCCTTTATATAAGTACTAGTCGATAAAACCGCACTTCGCAGCGGCCGAATAATATATTTTTTCAAAATTTCAAATAAGAATTAAATTTTTAAAAAAATATATAAATATTATGATAAAAATAGAGTACTCATTTATTTTTAATATCGTCTTTCGGTCACGTTTAGGCCGAAACTCATTTAATAGATATATAAACAGATTAAAAATATTAATAACATGTAATAATAAAAAATTGAGTATCGACACCTGCTCTAAACTTCAGCTATTACATTATAATAAAATTACTAATTTCCTAAATGTTCTCAGACTTAATTGCAAAGAAATTAGAATTTAATGGATCGAAAAATCTCGCAGTTAAATGCGTACGTAAAATCTAATATAGTATGAATACTTAAAGTTTTTCTCCCTTTTTATACTTATAGTTGTAGTTTGTTGTGTTTTTATTAATACCATATCTTATCATTTAGGTAGCATTGTAATGACAGTCTTTTATTTGCTTATGTTTGTACGTAATTTTCACATATTTATATGATATTGTATTTTATTTGAGTTCTTTAGACGTACATCCATGCTTCGCGGGCAACCTTCTAATATATTTCCTTACATCCTAAAATATAGATTATTATTGAAATATAAATATTTATAACATTATATAAATTTGTAATCACAATATCCATATAAATTAATATAAGTTTATGATAAAATATATAATTTACATATTTTTCAGTAATAGTGATTTGTGTCAAATTTTCTCAGGTTGTCACTCGTTATATATTTCATTCAATTTAATTTCACTAGCCCAAAATTCTTAAAATTTGGGATTTCAATATTGCTTTGTATCACGCTTTTTTTAGCCGACGCATGTTGTAAATTCCAATTCAATTGGATTCCCGATTATGAAATTTTGGATTCCAATCTGAAATTTTTATTAAATCTTATCAAACGTGAAAAGTTGATTTTGATTGTTGAATTTTTTATAGTCGATTTTTTTGGGAATTTAGATTCGAATGTGTTATTTTTAGATACATGTCATTTGTAATTGTTTAATAATCTAAAAAATTAGGGCCTGGATTTTTTTTTCTAATTTTAAATAATCAAATTAGAGGATATCTACGGAAAATATGAAAAATACGAAAAATAGTTTAGATGTTTGATTTTATTTTAATTGTGGAGAAAATTTAAATTATAAATTTGAATGCAAATATGGAATTTCTTTAACTTCCATATTTGTGCAATTTCAGTAATTTTATTTGGCTTAGGTCTCTTTATTTATTTAGTCAAACTCACACGTCAAGACTCGAAGACACCTCTATGAGGAAACATAAAAGGCCTTTTTTCATTTCGTTTCTTGATAAACAAATTAAACTTTCATGTTCATGACTATTAAAATACAATACTTGCATAATTTTATCAACAAAGCCAGTTATGTTAGAACTGTTATTGGTCATGTCAGACATGCACCGTGTTCCACTTTTACTGCATGCACAGCCATTAAACAATTCATTTTTACTTTCACCCACTTCCAGCTCGTTAATCCAACTCAATACTTTCTTTTTTCCATTGTTTCATCAGCTAGCTAGTTACGATATCACAAAGTCCATGTAATTGGCTATCGGGATGGTTAGGCACAACTGCCCTAAAGCTGTACTTTTATCCTCATCAAAGACTGTTTCGTCAAAATTTAGGTCCATCCAATCCATCTCAAACTTATGCCACCACTCTTTCACATCTTTAGCTCTTAGTTGCAGCAAAGATTAGCCAACATATCCAAATTAAAATTAGTAAATATCAATTGCATTAAAAAATCCATTGTGTAAAATTAAAGTGTACATCATCATTCTATCAAAATATAGTATTGGTTTTTAGATTTGGAAAATAATAACGATCATTTATCAATTAATTCACCAACAAAAATATTATTTCCCTGAAATTAAAAAAATTAAAAAATATGTATATATAAACATTTATTTAGTACCTCAACAAAGTTCTCCGTTATCATCACAAAAAGTTCTAAATACCACTTCTGCTTATTTTTCACACTTGCAAGTAATCTATCTCCATACATGTACAATATATAATTGATGCATACATGTGATCTTGATTTTGTGTAGTTACCTTGAAATCATTGAGGCATTAGATAAATGGGTCCTGTTCCCTGACAATCATGTATCAGGAAACTTTTATCCAACACACTGTTTCCTGGCCGCAACGGCCAGGATTTTAAAAAAACGATTCAACGGCCAGGTTTAAAAAAAATATTCCTTTGTCTGCGCTTTTTTTCGCGGAAAGGATACCTTCCGCGTATATTACGTGCGGAATGACTTTACCCCTCGCGGTTATTAATAGTGGAGGCACTGTACTTGCAGTTTATAACCCTAAAACGATCACACTTCCCTTTTTGTGCAACTTTTGTCAAATTGGAGAGTAATTTTGGGGGATTTTTTGGTTTTGTTCATCCTTACTCACTAATTTCCATTTGGTAAGCTAAATTTCTTGCTTTTTCTTGTTTTAATTATGGATAAGATGTTTGCTAGGTTTCAAGGTAGAAAAGAAGTGATAAAGTGATTCATAATGTTATAAATAGTGAAGTTGTTGATGTTAGTGGTAGTTTACGTAATGATAATGTAGATTATGTTAACCTTGTTGATGATTGTGATGAAGATGTTTTTGTTAGTGAACAAAGATTTGAAAATGAAGATTTGCATGAAAATAGTGAGTTTATGCATGATAGTAGTGAGACAAGGGATAAGAGTGTTGTTGGAGAAGAAGATATTGTAATTCCTTTCTTGAGTCAAAATTTCCCTAATTTAGTAGCCGCCGAAAATATAATTAGGGCTTACACTTTGAAAAATGGGTTTGCAATTCAGATCCAAAATACACAAAGATGTGTGGACAAAACAATATGCCCGTACTTATGTTTTAAATTTAGCGGGAGAAAACCACGATAAAGAACCCGTAAAGGATGAAGAAGTTTTGATAGGAAATGTCGGCAGTGCGAAGAAGAAAAGGCGTAGAGATAAACTTCCTAAAAGTGGATGTAAATTTATGATTTATGTGATTAATAGGCAAATACAAAGCATTGGGAAATAACATCATTGGAGTTAAATCACAATCACGATGTTGTGTTGCCTTCTAAGATGAGTTTGATTAAAAGGGAGAGACATGTAACCGCAGCCCAAAAGAATTAAATTAAGAGTTTCCATGTTTTGGGTATTGCACCTAGACAACAAATGAATATATTTGGAAAAATGCACGGAGGAGAGGAACAAGTTGGGTTTCATGCCCAACACTTGAGAAATGTCGTGCGTGATTTTAAAAAAGATAATTTGAGTGTGAATGATGCTCAAGTGGGATTGGATTTGTTACATTGGTTAGAAGAGGAAAGTGGAGGAATATTTTTATTCGGACTCTAATTAATGAAGAAGGAAGATTGAAGTACCTTTTATGGGTTGACCTCCGGTCGTTGTTGGCCTACAAAAATTTTGGTGATGTGGTTGCATTCGATACAACATATCGAATAAATAGGTATGATATGTCGTTTTTGCCTTTCACTGGGGTGAATCATCACTATCAATCAGTTCTATTTGGATTTGCACTAATTCGTGATGAATTGAAGACTACATTTGAGTGGGTTTTGGGTACTTGGTTAGAGGTCGTTGAAGGAAAAACGCCTTTGGCTATTATCACCGGTCAAGATCAAGCTATGGCGGGGGAAATTCAATCTCAACTACCAAACACGACACATTTGTTGTGTTCGTGGCACATTAGTAACAAATTTCCGGGAAGCTCTCAACCTATTATGTGAAGGAAGAATATAAAGGTGACTTCAACAATTGCATATATCACTCATTGACCGAAGAAATTTTTGAGTATAGGTGGAAAGCATTGATCTTGAAATACTAGTTGGAAGATAATGCATGGTTGCAAGGCTTGTATAATTTGAAGCATAAGTGGATCGATGCTTGTACACGTAACATTTTTTCCACGGGTCAAAAAATAACATCGAGAAGTGAAGGAATGAATGCCTTTTTTGATGCTTATGTAGGGTCTTGCACGGGGTTGAAAGAATTTGTTGAGGGTGCACAAAAAACTTTAGAAATACAATTCATGCGTGAGAAAGAAGAGAATTATATTACACATCACAAAATTCGTTGCATGCGAATGAAGACCGCCTTGGAGCACCATGTCGCTTCCATTTATACCAAAGAGATGTTTAAAATATTTCAAGACCAATTGGTTGAGGCCGCAAAGTACTTTGTGGAGAAGGATAGAGATTGTTCCTTAGAAGATGTGGAGGATACGTACTACAAATGTTATCGACCATTAATGGTTGAGTCTAAGAGACCACTTATCTTGTTACCTTCAACAAGTTATCATTAAGGGGTTCTTGCATTTGTAGAATGTTTGAGCAGTTGTAGAATGTTTGAGCATTCGGGCATGTCGTGTCGTCATATTTTTGTCCTGTTGACAAGGAGGTGTGTGCCCGAATTTTCGGAACAATTTATGAAACGGAGGTGGACTAGGGATGCCAATAGATTTGATCGAGAGACTGATATTATTGAGAAAATGCCCGTTGATGGGTGGAAGGTGTTGGAAGTGAATTTGATACCAAAATAACTCAAGAAAATGGAGAAAGTTGCATGAAACTATTCTTGACCCCGTTGTTTCGAAAACCAAAGGGCGTAAAAATGAGTACCGAATTAAAAGTCCCGTTAAGCAACTTGCAAGGAAAAAAAGGAAATGCGGACATTGCAACATTGAGGGACATGATGCTAGAAAATATTCAGTGAAAATGGAAGAATTGAGAAAATGTCAAAGCGGCCAATTATAATTCAAATTTTATATAACACTCTCTTTTATATTGTTTTGTCGTGCTTTACACTTATATTGATCTTAGTAGTTCTACCTCATTTTACTAACATGCATTTCTTGTTATAAGTAGGTGAAATGGGAAATAATTCGGATGACGAGTCAGTGTCTCACGTTAGCAACACATTCTCGGACTCGGACTCCGAATTGGAGGATTGTATGTCACCAACATTTAGCGAGTTGGATGTAATCTCTCGTGAATGGAGTGAGAAACTAGCATGATTTAACGAAGAACCTCCCCAAGCGGAGGAAGAAGACCCAGAGTTGCACCCTCCCGAAGAAGAGGCATATTGTTCAAGGGTTTGGGTCGAAGCATGTCATTGGTTAACCCTTCCTCTCAAGTTTGTAAGAGTATGGAGCAATATGGCGCCTTACTTTCTCCCCATTTTGAACTTGGGTAAGGAGTCCCCCGATGGCCCATGGAGCCTATCTGAATGGGATGGTAGTAAACTAGTGAAATGTGATAGGATCGCGGACATACGTAAGTTGAAGCCTCGTGAGGCTGCCACCCGGGACCAAGCGCATTGAACATGTCAAGGGTTAGGTGTCCCACCTACGTGGTGACGTTACCACCACATGGGCTTGGAGGCGTGCACCATGATGCAAATTCACTCTCTACGACGGGTCGAGCACCATTCATGCCACCATATGGAATGATCACGAGACCCATGTCGAAGTCACTGAAGGTGTGTTCCGCAAAGGTTGTGTTATTGTGCTCTATTGGGTTACATGTATTGTGAGGGCGGATGCCCCCTAGGTCTCACGCACCGACTATCGGGCGGCTTCTCTAACTTTTTAGAGATATTTAGTTAGTTAGGGTAGCTCGTACGAGAATTTCATGTGTTTACGTATTTTGTTGTATTTTGATGTAATGTTGTCAAACTAGACAAGTTATGCACTTATTTATTGAATTCCCTGTGATATGAAGTGGAATGCATATTTATTTTGTAATATTTATGCTTGTCATACATGGAAATTTACATGCAAAGTTGGCAAAATTACCATATGCTCATCATTATAGTAAAGTAATGCTTAAATTTTGAAAGTCATAATCAACGAGGTTCTAATTAATATTTTATTCCATAATGCAGTTCATAGAGTTGAAACACATCTTTTTTTACAGATTTCAAAAAAAAGGTTAATTTTTTCGAAATCTTTCTGTCCTTTCCGCGTAAAATAACCGCGGAAGGCATTAACCCTTCTGCGCTTATTTTCCGCGGAAGATAGATTACATTTTTTTTGAAATGTTCCATTTGTAATGGCACATTCCCACATGTTTCAAATGATACCAACAACAATCCAACATCTTATGAACAGTATAACAACATCAAAGCCTGTAAAAATTCAAAAAAAATGTCGAAATTAGGCACCCCTCCAAATATGGCCCAAATCACCCAAATTTTTCAAAATCTAAAAATTTGAAGGTTCTCCAAACCCTTTAAAATTTGCACACAAGTTGAAGGGGGCATTATTTATACAAATCAATAAAGAAAAGCAACAAAAAAGCTAAAAAGGGGACGGGAAAGGGACACGGTCGATAAACGACCGATATAAACGAAACAAGTGTCACTTGTAATTAAACCAAATAAAAGGTACGTGAGGATGTTCGAATGTAAGGAAACAAGTTCAACTAAACTACACAAGATCAACTAAACTACACAAGTTTAACTAAACTACATAACTAGACGAATGACCTAACTGATACTCTTTTCGGCTACCCTCTCCATCCTTTACCTCATGCGATGCGTTGGTATGGGTTTAGCCATCCCTTTTTGAAGCTCCTTGGAAATCCTATAGCGAAAGATCTGCACGCCCACGGTATCCCAACGCACTTTAACGAGGTCATATCCTTGCAAGGTGTAGTCCATATATTTGCACATGTACACACCGCAGTCCGAATAGTTATCTTGTTTAGGCATTGCATCCCAAACATGAAATAAAGGATCTTGTTCTTGGAAATTTCGATTCTTGCCAACATAACGAAGCATATTTCTAATAACTCCAACCTAACACACAACATAAAACAACATCATTTCTCGAAATTAGTAAGTAAAGATTATAAAATTACGATATCCATTGTGATGAAGGAACTATTACCACACACTTTTCTTCTCAGGATATTTAGCTTTGTAGTTCATCGGATCAAGTACCATCACGCCCCATTCCTTCACAGAAAATACCATGAGAATCCAATGATTCTTATTCACGTTCACGGGAACAAATATGTAGTCAACCTGGTTAATTGGTGGACCTACCCACAACTCGCCCAAGTAAGAAAGAAATGCATGGCCTTCGCAGAATAGGGTTTTTCGTAGTCCACTTTCTTTTCCAACTCCATAAAAAGTGGATCCATGAAGTAGTATGAAGGCATCCTCGGATACACCCCCGCTGCAGCTATGGCTTCTTCACGATCACACAACAACCACTGCAAGAAACATGTAATAATACAATAATTGTAAAATGTAAAAATTCAAAAAGAAATAAATAGAACAACATAAATGAAATAAGGTTAAAGATTATACCATGTAAGCATATATGATCATATCATCTAGCCATCCTTCGGGTTGCAAACTATGCAAAATATTTATGTCTAAGGTCCGCATAAGATCATGTTTAATAGGAGCACTCACGGGGAAAGCTCCCCATCCCCAATCCCTCCTAATAGCCTCCATCCTCTCCCACTTTAGCCACATATTTATCTCTCATTTCTCTTCCACAGGGCAGTGGACATCCATCTTCTCAGCCCTCGAAGAAGACGATACTGATGCAAATACAGATGCCTATGTAGGGGCCTGTGACACCTGCTGAGACGGCTGTGTCATGTCAATGCCATCGGTCTCTCAAATCCCTCCAACTGGAGGCCTCATCACCTCGGGAGATAGCTGAACATGCTGGAATAATGGAGCCTTATATGTTGGACCTCTAACATCCTGCATGAATTGACAGTACAGCTCCATAAACATAGGGGCAATCCTCTCAAACTCTTGCTCATACTCAGGGGGAATGCTGTTATCCATAGCTTGCAGACATTCCAACCCCTTCTGTATCTGCAAAGACATTTGTGGCATATAATCAGATGCTACTATAATGCAAAGAAGGAAATAATTATAAAAAATATGGGAGTACAGGGGAAAATAATTATAACAAACTTACAAGGTCAAATGCATGTGAGTTGTTAAACAACTCCCGGGTGTTGTATTGTGGCTCTGGCACTGAGTGTAGCTTCCCAACACGCATCCATGCAATGCCTGAGTACCACTGCATATAGCCTGTGTCATCCACTAAGTCTGGTTGATGAGCCACTACAACCTCGGGGTGATGACTAAAACGGGTCCACTCACCAATTTCTGCAAACCATATACACCGCCAGTCATAGGGATTGAACGGAATCATAGGCTTCTTATACTCTGTCATGTTAACCGGTGACCGTGGGATACCCTGTCTAAACCCGAACTGTCTCATCACCCTATTGGAATGTTGATACTCAACAACATCATAACATAGTACTGGAACCCTGGCAAGACCAAAGAAATGAGCCTCCCAATCCTCATCAGATTTGTCATGATCCCCATCTGAATCCTCATCCACCTCGTAAAAGTGGGCATATGGCGTCCACGCCACAATATCAGCTGCAACTCCATCAAACTCACCTCTATAATGTGGAAAACTTGATGAGGCGCCAATATACTATCACGCCTACCAGTAGCCCTTTTCCTCTTAACAACAATCTCAGTCCCAGGAACATCATCATCCATAGTATCATCAAGAACAACATCAGCATGTACCTTACCCTTCCCTCCATTTCCCCTACCCTTACCCTTAACCTCCTTCACCTCCATCACCTTCTTCCCCTAGCCTCCTTCCCCTGCTTCCTTTTCACCTCCTTCCCTTTCATCTTCTTCCCCTTCTTCCCCTTCTTGCCCTTAGGCTCCTCCTCCACCTCCTCCTCTGCAGCAACCACCTCATCAACCAGCATAGCCCAGAACTCAGCAACTGGATATGAATCCCTGGCAGGATCAGGACGAGGTCTCCCAATCAAGAACCGCTCATATGCCCACAACTATAACAACCATGTACAACAAGCAATCATATTCGCCCCCTTCTGTTTTGCATGCTCGAGCCCCCTGTATAGATATGAAATAACAGCAAAACCCTTGGACCATGTATGCACACCCCTAAGAAAGTGGAGGTGTCTAATGTACCTCGGATGCACCACATTCATACTACTGGTAGGAAACAGAATAGGACCAACAACCATGAGCAAGTATGCTTGTGTATGGATAGCAATCCTCCTCGGATCAGGACTCGGATCAACCCTCCCATATCTCAGATACAACCATGTGTACTTTATGTCGGCTCTGGACCATGCCACCTTCACCTCCTCTTCATCCAATGGCTCAAACCAATGTCTCACAAAATACCCCAAGCCACTCTCCAGACCGTCCCAACTATCGGAAGTCCAGCAACCGGAAAACCCAAGATATAGCCAACATCCTCCAGATTCACTGTTATTTCCCCCTGTCTTGTTACGTATTGATTCTCAATGATCAGAAGAAGCTCAGGATCTGGTTGTTCGGGTGTCATCAGTATTTGATGTGTCATCAGGATTTGACCCATCATCAGCATTTGGATGTCATCAGTATCTGCAGATAGTCAGCTTACAAGATTTGTTTTGTTCCTTGTATTGTGGAGTAGATATCTTTTATGTCTGAGTTATAGGACTTTATCTATTCAGTTGAAGATATGTATCAGTTTCGGTTACCTTTTGATAATTCATATCTTAGATTGTTTAGTTGTAGTTGTGTAGTATATAAACACAGTTTAGGTCATCACGTAGTGTATCGATCTCGAGCATCATACGGCCTAGCAGCTCTCAAGAATATCAGTATTGATTGAGAGAGTTTTGTAACAATTTTTAATCAAAAATTATATTTTATTACTTATTCGAAACATTTATACAATTGTATCCAACCCCCCTTAAACAATTATATCTTTATTGGGCAACAATTAGTATCAGAGCAAACTGATAAACTTACAATCAGAAGCGATCTAAACATGTCTCTGAACAAGTATGAAAGTATTAAAATCCCCATTCTGAAAAAGACTGAATATCCTACATAGAAGGTGAAGATGCTCATGCACCTGGAAGCTACATATCCATATTATCTCAACGGAATTAATGATGGACCCTACATGCCAACAAAACTGGTGCCTGTAACTCCTACTGTTGCTGAACATTATCAGTTGAAGGAGAAGAGTGAGTGGACACCAGAAGAGAAAGTAGTTGTGCCGAAAGATGCAAAGGTAAGAAACATTTTACATAACAGTCTTGATTCTATGATGTCAAATAGGGTAATAGCTTACAAGACTGCCAAAGAGATCTGGGATGCTCTTGAAACTCAATGTCAAGGAACCATGGCCATCAAGAAGAATAGAAGGGCTGTTTTGATTCAAGAATATGAACACTTTGAGGCCAAGCCTGATGAAAGTCTCACTGACATCTATGACAGATTTATGACCCTGCTCAACAATCTGTCTTTGGTGGGAAAGGTGTATGATCGAGAGGATTCAAACACCAAGTTCCTGAGAGCCTTGAATGAAGAATGGGAGACTCGGACTTCAATCATACGACATCAGTATAATTTGGAAATAATTATTCTGGATGAAGTCTATGGCATGCTGAGAACTCATGACTTGGAAGTCTAGCAAAGGAAAGAGAGGAAAAGCAACAAAGGAAAATTAGTTGCTTTGAAAGTGAATGATAAAGCTTCAAAAAAGGTATGTTAAAGTTGTAGGAAGAAGTACAATCTTCCAGAATCAGATACTGATGATTCATCATCAAATCCTGATGATGATACTGATTCTGAAACTGATGAGAACATGACAGATTCTTATGTCATGCAAATGGCTGCATTACTGGTTAAGGGCTTCAAGATGATGCAATTCAGGAAGTCTAAGAAGAATAGAAGCTTCAGGAAGAAGTTCACTGGAGGTGAAAGGAAGTCAACTGGAAGAAGAGATGGAAAGGACTCTAAAGTTGGAAAGGTAGACAAGAAAAAAATAAAGTTCTACAAATGTGATGAACCTGGTCACTTTGCTACAGAGTGCAAGAAGACAAAGCATGATAAAGGGAAGAACAAATCCCTGATTACATCAAGCAAGAATTGGATGGACTCCTCTGATTCTGAAAATGAAGACATATGTTATGCACTGATGGCTAGCTTTGATGATCCTACTTCCTCTGAATCTAAGGTATTAACTCATTTCTTCTCTTTTGATACTAAAGATATATGTGAATTGAAATCTATCCTTAAATCTCTGTATGGTAATTTTAAGAATAAGACTCTAGAAAATGATAGACTTGTAACTGAAATTGAGATCTTAAAGTCTAGGAATGTACAGTTAGAGTCTGACTTAATAAATCAGATTGATTTGAAGAAAGAATGTGAGAGAGCTACACATACAGTAAGGATCCTTGAGGCTAGATACAGTATGTTAGAAAAAGATTTAGAAAATGAGAGAAAAACCCTTAAAGCCTGGATTGATTCAGGCAAAAAGGTTCATGAAATGATCTCAAAGAAAAACTGGAAAGAATACCTTGGCTATAAAGATGGACTTAAAGATGTTGACACAGAAAATAAAATTTCCCTTAAGACTCCTGTTAAGTTTATCTCTTCGGAAGCTGATGAACCTAAATCTATCTTTGAAAAGGGTTCAACATCAGGATCACGAGAAAAATTAGTAAGTAATAAATCTCAAAGAAAGGAAAGCAGGGAAACCATTAAAACTGTTAAGAAAGAAAAGAACATAAGACTTTTGTCCACAAAACAATTGAAAAAGAAATTATCTGAGGTTACTGACAAACCTCAAGTAAAAAGTCCTAAAAGAAACAGGAATGGTAAGCAAGGTATTTCTAAGGATTCTAATTATAAGGTTGTTCCAAATGCTCCTAGAAAAACTTGTTTTAACAGTGGAAATACTAATCATCTTGCTATTGATTGCAGGAGGAGTAAGAAAATGAAAACTGTTATTCCTCAGTCTGATGTTAGAGGTAGATTAGTATTTTATAAACCACAAAATCCTTGTTTTCATTGTGGTAGTAGTTGGCATTCGATTTATACTTGTAGTTCCTATCATAAGCTGTATCACAACTATTTTGAACCTTTGCCTAAATTTAATAAAGTTGCTTGTGTGCTTAATTCTTTTGGTTCTACCAAGACAAATCCTGAATAAGTAAAAACTTTCAGAAGTACTCTTGACACACAAAGGCTTAAGTTGTCCAAAAAGAGGGCCCAACAAGTGTGGGTCCTTAAAAATCCTTCTAATTAACTATTCTTTTGATTGCAGGGTAACAAAAAAAATACACTTGTCTTGGATAGTGGATGTTCAGGGCATATGACTAGAAATAAATCCTTGATGTCAGAATTTGAGAGGAAGGCTGGCCCAGATGTATCTTATGGAGATGGAAATATAGGACACACTCTGGGATATGGCAACTTGATAATTGGAAAGGTAGCAATAGAGAATGTAGCTCTGGTGGAAGGACTGAAGCATAATCTTCTCAGCATCAGTCAAATCACTGACAAAGGTTATCATGTGGTACTTAATGACTCACACTGTGAAGTTCTTCATAACAAGTCAAAGAAAATTGTCTTGATAGGATACAGACATGGTAACATATATGAAGTTAGGCTACATGAAAGTCTTGAGAAGGAAGCAACTTTCCTTATTTCTAAGGCATCGGTAGATGAGAGCTGGAACAGGCACAAGAAGCTCCCACATCCCAACTTCAATTCAATCAATGAACTTGCCAAGAAGGAGCTGGTAAGAGGATTACCAAATATGTTATACTCATCTGATGGTCTTTGTGATGCTTTCCAAAAGTCCAAACAAAGGAGAGTATCTCTCAAAAGCAAAACAGAATTCTCTATTTCTGAGCCATATCACATGCTACACTTGGACCTCTTTGGACCAGTGAACATAATGTCCATCAACAAGAAAAGGTATACACTCGTAATTATTGATGATTTCACTAAATATACTTGGGTTTATTTTCTACACAGGAAGGATGAAACTCCAGAAATTCTTCTGGATCACATAAGGCAAATTGAGAATGGATCCACTCATAAAGTGAAAATTCTGAGAAGTGATAATGGCACTGAGTTCAAGAATTCAAAAATAGAGGAATTCTGCAAGTACAAAGGTATACAACAATAATTCTCAGCTCCTGGTACACCTCAACAAAATGGTGTTGTTGAAAGGAAGAACATAACTTTGATTGAAGCTGGCAGAACTCTGTGATAATCATATATTTTTGCATAATTTTATACCTATTTATTGCTTGCTTTCATATTTTAAATAAATTAATTTGTTGCATTCTCATCATTTTGTAGATATTTGGAAAAATGAGAACTGTGAAGAAAAAAAAAAGAGAAAAGGGCAAAAATGGAAGAAATATAATGTCACCAAGCAACTTGAAGAAAAAATCAAAAGAAAGAGTTGGCGGAAATCAAGGGTCAAGATCAACAAAACACACCTCTCACATGGATGGCCAAGATTCACCCAACTCTACCCAAAACCCTACTTTTTAGCTATAAATACCCCTTCTTCCCCCTTGTATTCCTCACCTAGTTGTATCTTAGTTTACCTTAAATTTAGTAGTAGCCTCTCTTTTCAATCTCTAGATCTAGTTTTCATTTCCTTTGTAGTAGCTTTCAAAATCTTGTAAACACTCTCTTAAATTAATTCAAGTCTTTTTATTACATCTACTTCTCTATCTTTATGTCTTGTTATTTTTATATTGGGTTATGATATCTTTAAAAATCTCACAAGTTGTATATTTGGAGATTTAAAAGGAGCCCAATAGATTTAATTTAATTGTTAAATTAATATTCTATATTTATTTGTAGTGGCTTGTTAAAAATTCCGGCTAGTTTCTGATTTTCCGGCGAAAACTTAATTATGACACAACCTCATTTTGTGTGTGGGGTTTTGTTTCATGTTGTTGTTCTTATTTGTTGGTGTCTCCGTCTTCATTTATCAATTACATCTTTTTTTGATATATTAGTTTAATCCTTGATAATTGTTCTATATCTTCTTTACTTTTCTAGTTGATTCAATTTTATCGGTTCTTGCTATGCTCCGTTTCTTAATTATTGTAGCAGCTTCTTATTTGGTCTCGTGTTATCTATTTATGAAAATTTAATGCCTAACTTCGGTTTAATATTCTCTCTTTCTTTTCTGTAGTATATTTGTCCTAGTCGTGTCATTCATCTCTTGCAAAATATTTAGCTTATATTTGTTTTTCTTATTTTAATACCTCACTGTTTTTATTATGTCTCATTCTCACTCTCTATAAGCAAGAAAATTCTACAAGTAATAAACTATTTTATGAAAGTAACCTGCTAGTCCATTTTCTTGTTAGTGGCCCATTTTTGTGTCTAGCCCATTTCATCTTGTTGCATTCGTACGTGTTAATTTTCATCCTTCATTCAAGTAAATATTCCCTCTTTAAATTGTAGTCATTTACTACCTAGGTTTCATTTTCATTGACCACTTTTATTGCAAATTAATTCTAGTTACTACTTAATCAATTTGTAATGTCTGATCATTTACTCACATGTAGGTCCATTTTGGTATATTTTTCCATTTGTTTGGTCCTTAGTTGTAGTGGTTGTTTAATCAATTTTGGTGTATATCTTAATTAGTGACCTCTTCAATATCTTCAACAGTCCATTCTGCCTTTGGCTTGGGAATAGACTGTCCAACAGTAACTGTAGTAGTAGCAGCTGTGGCCACCTTGTGTGGGATGTAAGGACCATTCTCAATGCAGTTGATGTAGCTTTCATCTTGAGAGAGAAGATGTAAATGCATCTTCACCTTCCAGTGATGATAGTTATCTCTTTCCAGGATTGGAATCTTTACACCAATATCCTTCTTACTCATGATGTTAGCAGAATAGATCTTTAAACTCTTTGTATGTTAAGAGCTTGCTCTGATACCAATTGTTATTCCCAGTGGACTCACAATGAGATTTACAGAAGGGGGGTTGAATGTAAATCTCAAAACTTTTTCAAGTTTTGAGCAGTTTGTAAGACTAAGTGTTTGAGTGATCAAATGTGTGTGAATTGCTTGGAGCTGATGCAGACAGATATATATTCAAACACAAATGTAATGAACACAAAGAACTTAAAAACTTTTCTGGTGGATTTGTTGTTCCACCAGAGATGTGTTATTTCAGAAAATCTGTGATTCAAAACTAAATCACAGCTGCTTCCTAGTACAAACTAGATGATTTTCTCTCTTGATATTTCTAAACAGCTCAGGGAAAAATTCACATCTAATTACTAGCTACTACTTGGTTTATATAACACCAAGTTTACAAGTAAAGACAAAGATAAAGTACAATAAGACAATAGTTCTCCACTTGTTTCTGTTCCATTTTTATCCAGTGTAATATGGAATTATCTGTTGACTTTCCATTATGAACCAGACTAAAAATGGCTGCTTTTTCTGCTGTTCCTGAAATAGGCTACCACATCTCTGTCAATCCATGTGCTTCTGTCAGCTTTATTAATTGTCACTATCAACTGCTATGAGACTGAGCATCCGTTGAAGCTTTCATCAGTTGATGGCTTTATCCGTTGATGCTCTAGCAGTGCATCCATTGAAGCTTTCATCCGTTGATGGCTTTATCCGTTGATGCTCTAGCAGTTGAAGCTTTATCCGTTGAAGCACTTATCTGTTGATGAATATTATCCGTTGAAGCATTAGAGACATCCGTTGAAGCTTAGTTTCTTATCCATTGAAGGTCTTCAATATTCGTTGACACTTCTTCACTTATACAAAATTACAAGGCATGAAATATTTACAATTGGCCCTCCTATTTGTACATCCATCAGTAGTCAACATGACTGATTATCTCCTAATAACATCTAAGAATTACAGCTTGAAACCAGAGAGTGAGATGTGCTACAATACCAAACTTATTGCTAAGTAAGGCTACTCCTTCAACGGATAGCCAAGATGGTCTTATCCGTTGAGGCTACAAACACTAGATTTCTACTTAAGTGTTTTGCTTAACTTATCATCAAACTAATACACATATTCCTTACATCCAGATTCCCCCATTGTTGTGTATTTGTTACATGAGTCATATTAAAGTCTATAATTTTCAATATTTAGCAAGGATAAAAATGATTCAAATGTGCAATTTATAAAAATAAAAATGAAGGTTTCATATTTTTGTAAAAGATCACACCTTTTGCTTGTCAATATATCATTACAATAAAGTCATGTCACTGGGGTTATTGGTGAAGCAAGAGTTCTATTCTGCCAAGTATTGAACCATATTCTAATCCTCTGGTAATTACTGTTTT
This sequence comes from Apium graveolens, assembly GCF_009905375.1. Lineage (NCBI taxonomy): Eukaryota > Viridiplantae > Streptophyta > Magnoliopsida > Apiales > Apiaceae > Apium > Apium graveolens. The sequence goes on along the minus strand of NW_027417768.1, from coordinate 98,960 downwards.
AAAAAGATTCTTAAGATACAAAAGATAATAGGAAAGTTCACTCTTATTATGAAGTCTAGTTATCAATAATTTATCGGGCATTGTTCCTTTGTAGATCTTCCTGCTGCCGCATGAGAAAATGAATCCAAATATCCCGGTGACCGTAAAGTAAATGAGGCAAGTCATTGTAAGGTATTGTAAAATGCAAACAAATCCTTGATATAATAACTTGTTAAAGGGTTTGGAAATTATAAAAGATAAACTCTATGTTTCACGTAGAACGTAAATTCATTGTTTGGATAAGACCGAGTGACTCTAATATATGGTATATGTATTCTTACATAAGGCTACAAAAGATTTTTTTATTAGAAGAAAAATGCTCCTCAGCTTCAATGACATTTACATTAATAAACTACAAATTCCGCAATCCAGAATGCAACTTTATTTAAGAACATACCTTTAAGAGAAGTCGCATCAGGGTTATGATGGATAACATTATCAAAATCATAAAGTCATTCTTTAAGAGAAGTCTCATTAGTGATCATCTTGTGTCCTAAACCAAAATATAGGTGTACTGTCTCCTATATCAGCTAATCAACACTGCAAAAAAGGAGAGGAACTTCATCCAAACATAATTCCCCAACATCAAGCATTCACCATCAACGACACGAAAAAACATTGTTTGCATGTACTCCCTCTATCAGGATAACTACACCCTTTTTAGGATAACTACACCCTTTTTTGAAGACTTTAAACACGATATTCTTACATTATAATCATGTACTAAAATAATTAACTCGTGATTCATAATATACCAAATCAAATCCATCCAATATTCGTTACTCTAAACTAAGTGCAAAAGTGGTATACATACAACTGGAAGTACATAAATAATACTATTAAAAAATGATAGGTATGTAAAAGAAAATCTCATGCTACAAAAAGTACAAAGATGTCGGGAGTATTCCAATATCTCGCTAACTCGAGCATTGATGAGATGTTGTTCTTCTCTTTGTAGACTACAACCGGACACATTATTAAACAAAACAATATGTATAACAATGTGTGTATATATATATATCATTGTAAGGGATAAACTGGGATTTTCCCCATAAATAGAAGAAAGATGTATCAAGAAAAACTTACCAACCAAGATGGAATTTTAAATAACCCTTAAGAAGGCTAAGCATATATTAAAATCATTACTTTAACATCTGCATAATTGCATCGTGAAAGGATCTTATAGCGTTGCATCGTGATTGAGGAGGTGTGCCATATATATATATAGATGTTGTCTGGGACAGTCGATTGCCACTCTGATTTTGTTTCCGTAGAAGTACTTTCGTTCCCCTTTTGATTTGGTATGTGACTTTGTGCAGAAGAAGGGCTTTCCAACAGAATAGGGAGACCAAAACATACAAGAATGTTTATTTGTACCAATTTTTATTTTCACACGTAAATAAAATATCCTTCTTAGTATAGATTGGCAGCTAAACATAAACTTTTTTATGTATTTTTTTATATTTATAATTTGTTTTTAGGGGCTAAAATATAGGACATATAAATAGAAATATAATTTTTAATAATTAAATTTGAGAAACTCAAGAAAAAAAAAGAAGATAAATATGCTTCGAACTATTCTAGAGCTTCTGGGGGTTTTCCTTTATCTATATTATACTATTATAAGCGAAACATGGTTTCGTTTGGTCGGTCGGTTAACACCTTCTAAAAAAATATTAACACTTTCTAATCTATATAAATTGATATAAAAAAAACACTTTCCTATCTATATAAATTGATATACTAAAAATATTATAAAAATAAAAATACGTATATGTATCTTAGCAAACAGCAAATACCTTTATTAACCCAGATACTTCTTGGTTTATCGGTTCACAATTGTAAAACTTAAACATAAGAAAATATTATATATAATTAAGTAAATTTTTTATTATATCTATAACTATTCAATAAATATTTAAAAATATACTATTTCCAAAAAAACACCCCTTCCCATTATAAAAACATACAAATTAAATAAATGAATAAGAAAATAAAATTAAGTATAAAATTTATTATATCTATAACTATTCAATAAATATTTAAGAATATACCGCTTCCAAAAAAACACCCCTTCCCATAATTAAAACATACAAATTAAAGAAATAAATAATAAAAATACCTGACAAAAAAGCACCCTTTTTCTTAATTAATAAAAAGACAAAAGTTAATAAAATAAATAAATAAGAAAAATACACAATAAGATGTACTATGTTAGTCCCTAACAATACAACAAGAATTACAGAAAGAGGGTTGAATTTAATTCTGGCTACTTTTTGAGATTAAAGAAAAATGGTTTTAACTTAATAATATATAAGTGTTTGATTTGCAAAATGCGGAATGAAGAGTTAAATAAATCAAAACACAAGTAATTAAAACACAAGTCTTTAAAAACTTTCTGGTGGATTTGAATGTATCCATCAGATATATATATATATATATATATATATATATATATATATATATATATATATATATATATATATCAAGAGAACCTTGTGAAGCTTGAATAGCTCACAGCTGGTTAAAAATATGAACAACTAAACTTACAGAGTACCACAGGATACAACTTACAATTGTTTCTCTGAGAATGTATTTGCTTAGTCTTGTTGTTATTCTAGTTGCTACTCTTGGTTTATATATCACTAAGATTACATAGTAATAAGACAAGTTAATAAAACAGAACCTATCAAGTCTAATACCATGCTGCTTCACAACTCTATTCCAGTATCTTTGAATATCTTCATAATAGCATGAAAATGGTAATGCTTCTTTGTTCTCAAAAACCCAGCTGAATAGGCTGACACATTCCTTTTGCAAACACTCGATGCATGTGACAGTGTTGTCACTGTCAACAGATGTTTGAATTGATCATCCGTCGGGTGCATGATTATTATCCGTCGGGTTGCCTTGTTGATCATCTGTCGGGTAGCTTTGTTAATCATCCGTCGGGTAGCTATTTGACACTTGACTTCATTTCATTTATGCAGAATTACAAGACATCTTATATTTACAATTAATCAACATATTCTGCATATCTAATTAAAGTCAACATGACTTTTATGCTACTACAGAATCTATACAAAAGTGTTTGCAGAAATGTGCTACATGACTTATTGTTACATAAGCTACTCACTCGATGGATGTCAAATCATTTTCCGCCGGGACTATTTTGAATCATCCGTCGGGACTATATTTGATTATCCTTCGAGTGCTACATTTTTCACTAATTTGAATTTACTAAGGTGTTTTGTTAATGTAATCATCAAGTTCACAACATATTCCCAACATACTACCCTGCTAAAGAGTCATGCACGACTTTGTACCCTCAAGTCCAAGTCCACAACATGAGGACTTATCTGTAACACCGATAATAATAAAAATACATGTTTTTAAAGAAAAAACATATTTAAATATGATTTTCTTACTCCACCTACATAATTATAAAATAAAGGACTTCAAAGAGAGAGAGTCGAAAGAGAAAGAGAGACAGTTAGGAAAATTGATTTTGTATAATGGCGGTGTGTCAGTGTGATACAAAAATGATTTTGTATAAATATAATATGACTTTGTGTAAGTGTACCTGTCAAATTTTTTATGTTTTGAATTTAATCATACTACCTTAAACCCGTACGATATACGAGTTTTCATTAATATATAAATTTTTTTCAAAATTTAATTTATCTAATTTAATATAATTATATAAATATATAATATTTTAGAATTAAAATAAAAATAATTAAATGTTTACCAAGAAGCTGGGTTTGCAGTTTAGTAAGATAAATTATGGTCGTAATGTCTAATAATTTAGGAATTTAGTAGTTTAGTATATATATAATACTATTTATCTTATTTTTAGTAATCAGATAAGGGAATTACTATTGAACCAAATTATACTTTAGGTTATCATAGTTTAGCCCATTCTGATTATCATAATTTTTTTATAAATGATTATCATAGTTAGTATAGACTAACTTAGAGCCCGTGTTATGCAAATTTTTTTAACAATATTTAAAAAAATAATTAAATTTGAATTGAAAATTTAATATATTTTCATTAATTTGAAATAAATAAATTAGATGGTTATTAATAATTATAAAATCATTATTTTATATTATTTAATATAATTATTTTTGAAAAGGGGGGGGTGTTAGAAAAAATGGAGAAGTTAATTATATTTTAGCTGAAAAAGATAATTTGTGAAGTATTAATAATTAAAATATTATTATACTATTTTATTAAATATAATTGCCCATTATGTATTTGAAAATTGAGATATTTTAGTTTGGTTAAATTGAAAAGGTACTTTATTTTAGTTGAAAAAAGTAATTTATGATCAGTCCGTGCATCGCACGGGTTATAAGCGAAACATGGTTCCGTTTGATCGGTTGGTTAACACATTCCTAAAAAAGTACGTTAACACATCTAAAACAAAGTTTAAAAAATATAATTTAATTTAAAAAATTGAATAATATATCTAATATAACTACAAACTCAATGAATTATTATCCAACTCAATTTATAATCGCACTCAACTTCATTTTTACCTCTTTGTAGGGAATGTTTGGTCGGTTGGTTAATATCTTTCTAAAAATGTATGTTAACATCTTCCAAAACAAAGTTTAAAAAAAATATAATTTAATTAAAAAACTTGAATAATATATCTAATATAACTACAAACTCTATGAATTAGTATCCAACTTAATTTCTAATCGCACTCAACTTCTTTCTTATTTCTTTTATAGGGAACCAAACACTTTCAAAATTAGTTTTAGTAATTCAAATGAAAATATATAATAAATGAAGAAAAATATTTAAAAAAATATTTTAAAAAAACAATATCAAATGATCCAAGTACACCAACTCCCACCTTCCTTTAGCCAATCGAAGGCTCTGTAATAAATCAAGAAAAATATTAAAAAATAATTTTTAAAAAACAATATCAAATCATCCATATACAACATTACTATTCAAAACTCCATCTTCCTATAGCGGTAGGCTAAACTGTTCGACGGTAGGATGAGGAATTTTAAAGATTTTAACTATCTAAATTTTGAAACATTCAATAATATAATATATACAAAATAATGCGTAAATATTTTAACTTCATTAATTTCAATAATATGTAATAATTATTTTTATAATTAATTTTAATAAATTATTAAAATAATAAAATTATAAATATTATAATTCGTGCATCGCACGGATTATAGGCTAGTATATATAAAGAGAGATATTGACGATTATAAGCTTTTTGGCTCAAATTTCATTACATTTTAAAGAGTTAAGTTCTATGGACCGTTTCGTTAGAATCATGTTGTCCATATTTATTTACTAATAAAATATTACAAAACATATTATTTTGTGAAACATATTTTACAAAAATTACAAATTTAATAAAAATCTTGTAAATCTCATACATTTTATAAGTAAAATATTGCCAAAGATATTAGGTTATGCAATGTGAATGTTTTTGCAAACTAATAATGTTCTGTAGAATAATATGTTTTTTCAATGTTTTACTTGTAAAATATATGGGATTTGCAAGATTATCCTTAAAATAATAATATTTGCATAACATGATTCGTAAAATAATATATATTGCAATAATTTACGTAATATATTACTTGCACGATATATGTAGACTTCATAATTCCAATAAAATAATGTACTATATAGAACTTTACTCTATGTTTTATGTTAAATATTTATTTTCTTGTTTTTGAGAATTTCTTTTCTTGTTAAGGGCATTTTACTTAATAATAGAATTTTTCCTGCATATTATGGATTGATTTGTCTCTTTTATCCATCTGGGTTTGTTTGTCCCTCCTCAAAATTTGGTTGTATTTCGTGTTCATTTGTCTTTTTAATGAGAGTTTGGTTGACCGTAAATTTGCATAATATTTATGATAATAAATTAATAAAAATTTATTTGACATCACAGTCGATTTTTGGAATATATTCTGATAACGCAATTCTAAGGATTTATATGGCATTGCAGTCGATTTTTGGAATATATTCTCATAAAGCAAATCATAATCACGGGAGTGTTGGAAGCCATCAGATTGACTATTTCTCTGAGCTTGTACGAGGTGGATATTGAGAGTGATTCGCAAATCTCAGTCCAAGCTATTAACAAAGCAGAGGAGAATTACTTGGAAGTTGGGTTGTATTTCAAAAGTGTCGTAGACTAGAGTATTGAATGATTGTAAAGATATTTCGATTTCTTTTATTAAAAATAAGCGAATATAATAGTTTAAAAATAAAATATTAAAAGCAAGCTACAATCCAGTTTAAAAAAATATATATTACTTCTCAGCAAAACGCGTGAGAAATTTTAATTACTTTTATAATTGTTGTATAACTTATGATTAATTAATTGTTTTAGGTATATAAAAAAACCAAGGTACTCTTTATAAAGTGGTGGATAAGTAATTGTGGTATGTCGGAGTCTTTTCAATTTTTATTGAATAGAAAAGCAAAGATGCAATAATTTCTTCAAACCCTCTCAAGCAGATATTGGCACGTTCATTTCCTATTCTTTAGCTAGGTCAAAGAGAGAACCTAATCTGAATTGGAAATAAATGGTTGGTAATTAATGCAACAAGCATGAAGCAACCCTTAAATATCAAGCACGAACTCGACACAATGTTGTTGCATCCCACTAGCATTGATATACATTCTAGTCAACACCACAACTCTAGTCTATGAATTTCGAAATTCCCCCAACTAAAAGTCTATACTTTTAAACAACTCTATAACACTTGATTCGGGGACATAAATATAGAATTATATAAACCCCTATACATCAGTATATATCCATTATCCAATTAAGTACATAAGAACGGCGAACAACCAACTACTTTCCCCGACCATCGCCTTCTTACAGTTGCCGGGAGGCTGGTGTTGCCGGGAAGGTCTGTTGGCCATAGAATATACCTGGATTCTGATAGTACATCGCTGGAGGAGCTGGAAAATTTGAACTTCCGGTATATTCAGGCCCTATGGCAGGGTAAGGAAAGGGTGGCCGCTGCTGTTGGATTGGGCTGTAGTTAAATGGTACACTTGCCATCAACCCTGCACTCGGCATGAACTGGGGCCCCGGGAATGGATTTGAAGGTGGTAGAGGTGGCATAGGTGGAGGAGATGATGGAAGTGGTGGTTGATCTTGTGGGGTCAACTCTTTCGAGGTGATTGCAACATGATGCTGCAATGAGTCTGGATGAGGATAAGGTGGAACAGGTGGCTGAGGATCCTGAGTTTTGAGGAAAACAGAGTGATCACTCTCAAGCTTCAGCTTTTTTTCAGGTGGATGATCATCCGAAAGTCCCTTTACAGTATTAACAATGACACCATCCGAGGCAAAAGAAGGCATGCCATAAGCAGGCACCTGAACTGTGGATGTGAATGCAGTCACAGGTGCAGCTACAGAAGACTTGGAATTTTCTTCAGTTTGGTGAAGTTTCTCTTTATCCTCTGAGGCACTATGGGATTCCTTCGTCTTCTCAGCCAGGGAAGGAACATTGTTTATTATTTGTTGGCATAGATTTTCAGCCCGCTCCGTCTGAGATTGTGCATCCTACGAATATATCGTGGAAAAAAAACCATGCTGTCATAAAGCTGAAAATCCTGACCAATTTGCAGAAGCTAAAAATCTAATAATTGCTTCAGAATACTAAAAAAAACAATATCACAAGGAACCAGAATAGAGGAAAAATTATCATTTGATGTGGTCACAGCATGTTTTCATGTGGAGCCATCTCTATCAAAATAATTACATACAAGAAAATCTTGTGCTTCGTGCACTTTATGCCATAGAAATTGCAATCTTATTCTGGATTAAGTTTCTTAAACATATTGATACTATTTTTACATATTAAATATGTATAAACAAACTTCCATATGGAACACAGTTTATATTTTATGAATCGTATATTCAACTACGGTATGTCTTGTCAGTTATCTAAGTCAAGTATAATATATTATAATCTAACAAGACATTCATCTACCAGTAGGGACTTGTGGTAAGTAAAATGACTGGTTACTATATCATCTAATTATGGTCTATAAATGTTTTTTACATTCAGGTGGAAAATTATAATCATCATATTTATCTAAAGAAGAGACATTGTTATCCCAACCAATATCCTTCTTACAATCAAGCATACTTTTAGATAAGAGTATAGTTGTTACCTGTAGTTGATGTTGAAGATGACTTAGTTTCAATTCCTGATACAAACAGACAATGGCAGCTCTTTGTTAGTAATAGAAAAAAATAAAATGTAAACGTAATTACAAGCACAATAGAAATTGACTTTTTGAAGTTTATTTGGCTCCCTTTACAATCCAAAACTGAATTAAATATTTATATTTGTATACATACCCTTAAAATATAATATACTACATAGTATATTCCAACAAGTGCAAATTTATTTGCGTATAAATATTAAATGAATCAAAATAAATTCAACGTAAAATTTAGTTCAGAACAAATGTATACAGGCTGCAGATCAATAACCTGTTCGCGAAGAGCCTCTGTAAGATAAGACACGAGACTTGTTCTACAAGACTGGACATCTATAAGCTGTTTAATACAACCCATCAGTATAGCTTGCTGCCCCTTAATCTCCTCCACGGTGCCGGATTGAATGAGTTGCTCTATTTTCACAAGGCAGTACGAGGAAAAGAACATTTAATGAAATGACTTCACCAAAAGGTAACAAAAATAATTGAGAGGAAAAACCAAAATCAAACTGCATGTATGAAAAAACGGCCTACCAAAGAGAATTAAAAGGAATACCTGAGTTTATACTGCCGCCAATATCCTTGTCTACTTTCTCAATGTATCTAATAGCATTCATACACTTATGCAAGATAGTTTCTTCATTTAGTTGATCACCTTTAAGAACCTGATAAGCAGATGCTATTTTGTCCAGAGCATTTCCCCCTGAATTTGGCTGTCAGAAAAAATAAAATGAGAAAAGAAGTTGCTTATTATAAGATTCTTTGCAAACCAACATCTTTTTCAAATACAAGTTACAAGGACTTGCTTACCAATTTGAATCCTGGAGGAGGCCCACTTATGATACCTATGTTCAGGTTTTTCCCTACAAGCTCTTCTTTGAGAAGCTGACCTTGAGAGCCGAAAACTTTTCTTTCTTCCCATATTTTTATCTGCATATAAGAGGAAATTATAAACTTACTAAAAATATCACACACAATTTCTATAACATGTGGCGACTACAAATACATCAAAGTAGGTTCGAAGTATCTAGATTTCTTAATTATTTCACTCCTAAATAGTAATCCCATCCAAAGAATAAGTATTTTTCTAAGACTACTACCAAAGAGTAATACAGCTCTACTTTCATTTCTTACTAATTTAATTTTATCTTAAACATAGCACTTGTATAGTCCATGTAAATACATTGTATATAGCAATTATTTTCCCTCATGTTAATTATTATAATATTTGCATCCTCCACGCGGAATGGAGAGTATTATGCAATTTATTTTTTATGTGATCACATTCCATTTTTAACTTAGTTAAAGCATTGACTAACTTTTGACGATGAAATATAGAAAGAAAAGCATTGTACATTACATATATTTATCATGATAAAGGGTAACTTATTAAACAGCCTACTATAACTCAATTAATGATGACAATCCCATCAAGAGTTTTACCTCAATTTCATTAGAAGTCTTTACTTGATTTGAAGGGTGCAATCAATGACAAACGAGGATAATGTACTGGACCTTGGTTACCCTTTATATAGAGGAAGAGAAGTTGTTATTATCCCTCTGAAACATGGCCTAAAGGTTTTGACTTTAACTCATTTTAGGAATTATCTCTTGATAATCAAAATATAGAACAGACTCGAGTAATTCAAATCCTTAAAGTTAACATATCTAAACATTAATTATACGACAGAAGGGGACCAAAAGACGTATGCTGGGCAGAAGTGGTACATGATGCAATTAACTCTAACCCCGCTGTCCAGCTAGATACTCTTTTGATGATTAATACTATTAAATAGCAATCACTTAGAACTACCATTATTATGATTGAAGCAACACAAATTCAAAATTTAGAATTGTTGCTGAAAGACTTATAGGGCTATATCTCCTGACATAATTATTCTGGGAAAATTAGAATACGGAAAGATTATGCTAAAGAAACATTTTCGTTTGCTAGAGAAATTTACCAGCCGCAATGCAGCATTCCTTTCAGACTTGTCTCCATTATTAAGTACAACATGAAGTGCATCCGGAAGAACCTTCCAAAACTCACTAACAAAATCTGAACCCTTCCGCCTACTATTCTGGAGAATATCATTTGCAAGATACAGAAAAGCCAATCGCTGTTCACGCGGTGAGCAATGGAACTGCCTGTCCCATGTTTCAACAACATTCTTCGCTTTGTTCATGTGGAAGATACACCAATGTGATAGAGCTTGATTACATCAAAGATCACAATTCATTGAGCGTGAATGGACATTTATAAAAGAAAATATATTTTTAATGTGCGAGATTAATCAAATTGACAAACTTTACTTATTGTTGAATATAGTGTTCAATATATAAAATTAGGCAATCAAAACTTAATGAGTCCCGGAATAACAGGACAGGAGATTTATGAAATGAGAGTGGAATAAGCTGATGAGAACCCATGCTATTTTATATTACTTTACGATCAAATAATGATGTACCCTATAGAGCCATAATAAAATAATAAACCGTTCTACAAAAAATTAAAACTGCAAGGTGATTAAATTAGAAATTTTATGTCTAGAATAGCATATTAGAATCACATTGGCCAACTAATATTCATAATGCTTTCTAAAAGGATACTTTCAATGCTTTGTTGCGAGCTGTTGAGCTTGACTAGCTTCTCCACCAGAATGTGCGGTTTAAATGTGCTGCCCATCATAAAAGATAGAAGTCGACTAGAGAAATGAAACACTGGCAGACCCTTGAAGCAGATAACCTTCGACTCAAATGGAACAGCAAGCAACATAGAATCAGAATGTTGTGCAAAATTTAGTAACATAGACATCAACCATATGAAACTGATAAATTTGACTTAAGCACGTCAACTACGAATGGAGAGACATCATAATACTGCACCAAAGAGGCTTTGGTATTAAAATATTATACAAATATACTGTCTGGCAAGATTGAGGTTCCTATAATGAAAAAGGCCTATGAGCATGGAGTGGCTACAACAAATTTTTCATAACCTCTAAATTGCTGCTCGCTTAACGAGCGGATATTGAAAAACCTGCTTTTATAGCACACGGCAGATGTGAAGATCATCCGAAGAAAAGGTTTTATACTAAGAGCTGAATGTTTGAACAGATAGTTTCCTATGCAAAGCATCTTTGTAAAATTCACAAGCAAAGTTAGATATTCAAATCAACTTGTTGTTTAATGTCATAAATCGGCGGCCAAATACGCAAGTACAAACAGAATCAGTCAAGACTTGAAAAATCACATTCCAAAACAGAAGACACAAACCCTAGGCGGCGCAAATTCCAATAAACTAGCCAATCAACAGTATGCCACCACAAGTCCACTGCAAAACCAAACAATACCATTCCCAAACCAATCACTTCTGAAACCCTCAGCAAACAAAAATTTCAACTTCATCCATCCCAATCGTAAGCAAATAAAAAACTCCAAGACACATAACCTAAAAACCACATAAAAACACGCAGCCAACCTATACCAAAGAACCCCTTTGCTAAATTCAAATCAACATAACCAAATTCTAAATTCATAATTTTTAAAAAAAAAAATCGTGCCTTTACAATTATCGATATAAAAAACAGAAAGAAATCACCAAATTCAAAACCCTAATTCAAGTGAAACAAGTATAAGAATCAAACAAAAAACACACTGTAACATCTCAATTATACAAAACATATAATAGAACACAAGAATTAAAACTCAAATAAAAGCAAATGAAGTGAATTACCAATACTAAAGCTCTTAAAATACAATGCAGCGCTTCTTGGCAGCAATTAATCGATAACTTCAAGAATTACACCTGTGAAGAAAATCGAAATTTAAAAATTTTATTAGTTGAATTTATAAAATTGAGATATTAATTATGATACATGTGTTTAAGAATATATAGATACAGAGAATTGTATGTAATTGAAATGAGAAGAGAGAGTTGAGAATGAGTTTGGTTCGAACCTGGTTGTTGTTTGTGTTGTTGTCTGCTGCGAGTTGCTGGTTTTTGCTGCTGAATGCTGATGATGTGCCATTTTATGTAAGGGTTTTTTTGGTTTCCCAATATACCCCTTGACTGTTGTATGGGTGTGTAACTTATGTCATTGGATTTTGAATTGTTTTTATTTTTTATGAACTGGGCTTTAAATTGGAGTCGGCCCAAACTTTAATATAATTAGAATCAGGGCTCCACATGGGTTATGTAAATTCCCAAACCTTTTTCAACCAGAAAAACTCGACCCGATATAAACCGAATAATAAATGGTTTGTTACGCACTCAACTCGAATATAAATGGGTTAGGTACGGGTTACAAATATTTTTACTCTAACCCAATCCAGACCGATTTATTAATATTTCACTCTTAATTTTATTTAATTTCTTAAGTTTGATACGTACCTATACATCTTCTTATATATTTTTCTTTGACTACAACAATATATTAAATGAGTTATGTATTATATTTTTTCTCACCTCCGATATCTTATGATTTACGATATGATATACATTACTAAAATTACAATATTAATCAAAATTAAACATACGCAATAGATTTATAATATTGATTTTTTTTCATAAAATCATTCAACTCATTCAAACCGACTCAACCCAACCCAAACCGATGTACGACGGGTAGGGTTGAGTTACGAATTTATATTTTAAGGGTAGGATTAAAAAATTTCAAACCGATCTAGTTGGGTCGGGTTGTAAAAAAGCCTTCAACCCGACCCATGTGCAGCCCTAATTAGAATAGTTGGATTAAAAAAAGTGATAATTAATGACTCCAATTGCATTTATCTACACTATATTAAAAATAGGCAAGAGATTATTAACGACTCCATTTGTATCTATCTACACAATACTAAAAATAGGCTGAAGAGGTATTTGGGATCCATAATTTCGGATAAGCAAAATACATTTATCGAAGATATGTTACTTACAGTTACAGACAATGTTTTAATAACATTTGAGATTAACTTAGGAGCTTTTGTAACTTGGGATATGTTTCGGATTGATTTCATCGACAATAATACTAATTTGTTTTACTAAACACAATTGCTTGGTAAAATTATATTCAAAACTTTTATGAATTAAAAAATATAGATATTAAATTTTAATTAAAAAAATTGAAAATTAATACATAAAACAATCAATTTTATATAATTTTAAGTTATGTAGTAATGAACAAATTTCAATCTTTAATATCTGAATATTTCATTTAGAGCCTATCATGAATATGTCTCAAAATTACTATTTTAGAGCACATATTTCAATGAATTCCCTTTGACAATCGAAACGTAGTACATGTGTAGTATTTTAATACATTATTCAACTTTAGTCTTCTTTTAACTTTTATCGTTTCAACAATATTAGACTATAATCTATTCTTTAAATATTTTGAGTCAACACACATATTACATATACTATAAGACCTGCAATTCAACTTATGTTAGAATGATCTGTCTCACCCAACATAATCACGTATATTCACATTAATCTTACTGCTATATTGGATCGTCGTATAAACAATGGCTTATAACAAGTAAAATATAGCCAATCTATAAGCATTAAAATGAGTTGCAGGGTTTATCTTTTCAACTGTATTGTTCCTTACATGATCACATAAAGCTGTAGTTTTACATGAAGAAAATGCATGACAAACTATTAAATAAAATTATTCTTAAGCATCATTCTTTTATAATGCATTACATCAATCTAAAGAGTTACCTAAATTATATCATGAAGATTGGTTACGCAAAAAAATGTGTATGACATAATAAACATCATTATAGGTTATATTTCATATTTGTGTACAGTAAATAATTTATTTTACCAATACAATCCAATAATTTGCATGTAAATTTGTTTGCCAAATTTGTATAAACAACAAAGTTGTTCATTGCCAAATTAGTATAAACAACGAAGTTGTTCATGCAAATTCATTTATGGGGTGGACTTGATTAAGAGAAAAGTAAACCTGATATGTATTTTATATTATTTCCCTCGTATTATAAGCAAACGATTTTATTTTTTATAATAATTTATTTTATTTATTTTTTGATTCTTTCTCTTCGACGTTTATGAGCTTTTTATTTTTCACGCCCTTCGATACAAGAATGAACCAAATGTAACATATAATCAATGTTTTTATGTTCACATGAACCGAACTCATTTTTTTCTTCAAATAATTACATTTTTTTATTTTGTATCCACATCAGATATATTACATAGTCTGATGGTGTTTTAATGAAATTGTAAATATTTCATGACAACTAATAATAACAAGGTTTAGAAAGTTATGAGATTGGATAAATATATGATATTCTTTTGGAAATATTAAGATGGATAAGAAATCATCTATTCGTTTAATTATTATATATAGCGAAAGGGATACAGTCTTTCTGTTGAAAGACTGAAAGCGGATACAAATAGTTCATTATATCTATTTATCCATGTATGCTTCATGTTAGAATATATATATATATATATATATATATATATATTTATATATTTATATATTATATATTTGGTCATTTTCTGTATTTAGATTATATTGATATTCTATATAAGTTCAGACATGTATTATAATTTATGTGTTGATTGTAATAAAGTTTTACGTTCGTATTATATCATTAACATTAACATGGTATCAAGAGTTGGGTTTCGAGTGATTTGAGTATCAAATATAGGGATAAACGTGGAAGTTTAGTTTAATTATTAAATAGATAGAGTTGCGTTACAACAACAAAAGTTTTTTGAAAATTCGCAGGAAATTTTCTGCCCAAATCAGCCAACTTATTTTTACGATTCCCAGAGTTTCAACCGTTGGATCATCCTGAAATTGTAACCACGCCTTCTTTCATTATCTAAATTTTGAATGGTGGAGATTGTATTTGAAGCTCCAAAAAATAATTTTTTGATGGTTCCAACAGGTTACTGTTTACTTTTAGTTCATTATTTTCATCGTTGTTGATCTTATAATTTGGGTTATTTGATTGATTGGATTTTGTAGTACTCGATAATTGGGATGTTACAATTGTAGTAATTGATTTATCTGCTTGAGATTTGATATTAGTTTTGGATTTGCAATCGGAATTGAAATTGGTTTTCAATTTACTTTCGGATTTGATTTTGGATTGGAATTGGTTATTTTGAGTTTGGATTTGATTTCGGGTTTGGTTTCTTGATTGAATTTGGATACATTTTAAATTTGGTGTTGAGTTTGGATTCAACTTTGTATTTGATTTGGTTTGAGCTTAGTTTCAACAATATCTCGACATGTATGTCTCATCATCAACAGGTCTTTTGTCAACTGGTATTTCAAGTTTATTTTCTTCTCTATGAATTCTGGATTCGGGCGCATCTCATCACATATCTCCTCATTGACCGTCTTTCATTTTATTTTCTGATGATTCATCTTTATCTATCATAACTGTTGATGGCACTCTTGTGACGTTACGAGGTGTTGGTTATATAGTTACCCTAACGGTGTCTCTCTTTGATGTTTATTATATTCCAGATCTCAAGTTAAATCTTATTTCGGTTAGTCAACTATGTGAATCTAGTTACTTGGTTTCTTTTTCTTCTACTACTTGTTGTATTATGGATCCGAGATCTCAAAAGGTAATTGGGAAAGGCTGTAAGCAGGGAGGACTTTATATTTTGGATGAACTCAATGTATTTGTTGCGGGAACTCCTAGTGTTGATTTATCATCTTTTCATTTGAGTGATTTGTCTTCTAACTTCTACATATGACATGCTCATATAGGTCATGATTCTCAATCTCGTTTACAGTGTTTAGTTTTAACTGAAGCCTTGGTACAACTAAAAGCTCATGATATTTCTGACTGTAGCAGTTGTAAATTAGCAAAATTTGCTACTTTACCTTTTCATAAGAGTGTTACGTATTCTATTGCTCTGTTTGATATTGTGCATTCTGATGTGTGGGGACCTGCTCCTATGCCCACAAAAGGAGAATCTAGATATTATATTTCGTTTATTGATAATTTCACTAGTTATACATGGATTTATCGTATGAAGCGTAGGTCTGATTTTTTGGATATTTATAAAGATTTTAGAGCTCATATAAAAACTCAACATGAAGCTGTCATTAAATATTTTCATTGTGACTTGGGAGGTGAATACAGCTCTAACACTTTTTGTCGCTTGCTTGCTTCTGATGGGACTATATGTCAAACCTCATGTACTGACACTCCTCAATAGAACGGTGTTGCTGAAAGAAAACATCGTCATCTTGTTGAGACAACTCGCTCATTTTTGTTGCCAGCTGATGTTCCAAGTGTATTTTGGGTGAAGCACTTCTTATTGTTGTTTATGTGATTAACCGAATTCCAACTGCTCAAAATTCTGGTTTGTCACCTTTTGAGAAATTATATAATGAAGTGCTTGATTATGCTTCGTTGCGTGTCTTTGGTTGTGTTAGATATATTTGAGATGTCATGTCTAATCTGATTTGTGTTTAGTTTTCAGAACTTAACAACAGGACATATAAGGACTTACTGAAATCAGAACTTACTGAAGTCAGAACTTAATATCAGAACTTAAGGCGTCAGAAGATATATATATCAGGACTTAAGTGCGGGAAGACTTCAGATAAGGAATGCGGCCGATTTAAAGGAGAAGATCTGGACTAAAACAAAAGAAGATATGCATGAAGAGTTAGAGGACTAGAAGACTTGTAAAAGATATCTAATTGATATATTTTAGGAAACAAAATTATATTCCATATCAATTAGAATATATCTTGTAACTGTGTACTATATAAACACAGCTTAGGGTTTACACTATATGTGTTATCATTATCGAGAAGATTATACATTATAACCTCGCAGCTCTTAGTGATATTATTCATCACTGAGAGAGAATAACAGTTATATTGTAACAGAGTTTATTTGAATATACTTGATCTTTGTTACATACTTGTGTTAAAATCAATTTGATTGTATAAATACTATATTCAACCCCCTTCTATAGTGTTGTGTGACCTTACAGGTTGTACCCGCTTTGTTCTTAAACCTCAGGTTGAAGGTAGTAAATTATCGGCTAAGTCTGCTTTATGTGTGTTTTTGGGCTACGGTGTTACCCATAAAGGATATCATTGTTTTGACCCGGTCAGTGGAAAAGTGTATGTTTCTTGGCATGTTTACTTTTTAGAGCATATTCCATTTTTCTCTGTTCCTACTAGTTCACATCATATGACACAAGAGTAACTTATTCGTATTGATCCTTTTGACATAAACATTGAGGATGCTTCAACCATAAATTCTAATACGTCAGTTCCAGAGGCATCTACATCTCAAACTCCCACATCTCCACCGACTTCTACATCAACATCTCAGACTCCGACATCTCCACAGAAAGTGTTTGTTCTAAATCCAATCATGTATGATGAGTTAGGAAGAACTTTCTTGTATTCTGTTGTGAATATGTTGTGTACTTGATGATCACTTAAACAAAACATCTAAGTAGATTTTACTTAGTGAAATAATGTAGCACTCGACGGATAAGAATTTTAGTCCCGACGGATAACTCATTATAGTCCCGACGGATGATTAACTTATTATCCATCGAGTGAGTAGCTTATGTAATAATAAGTTTATAGCACAGTGATGTATGCACCTTTGTATAGAATCTGTAGTAGCATATAAGTCATGTTGACTTTAACTAGATATGCAGAATAGGTTGATTAATTGTACATAAGTAATGTCTTGTAATTCTGTATAAGTGAAATGAAGTCAAGTGCCAAAATAGCTACCGACGGATGATTAACAAAGCCTTCGACGGATGATCAAATGACTATCAACGGATGCTTAACATAGCAGTCGACGGATGATCAATTAAGTCATCGACGGATGATCTGAAAGTCGATGGATGATCATATTAAGAATTCAAACATCAGTTGAACAGTGAAAGTTGACACACAGCCGTCGAGTTGTATACAAACACATTGTGGAAGCCCATTAACTGGGTAATAGAGGACGAAAAGCAGCAAAGATTAAGACTGTTAGATTTTATATTTGTTCAGTCTTTTTAACTTTACAATCTTGGTATTATATAAACCAAGAGAGTAGCAAATAGAAAAAGAACTGAAATAGATGAGAAAAACATAAAAACAGAGAAATCTTTGTAAGCATAATCTTTAGCATTTCCTGTAAACTCAGTAGTTCATTTGTAAGCAGCTGTGAGCATTCTTGCACACAGAGTCCTCTCGATATATTATATATATCTCTGGTGGAATTGTTTAAATCCACCAGAAAGTTTTTAAAGACTCTTGTTTTTAATTACTTATATTTTGATTCATTATATTTCTATTCCGCATTGTGTCAATCAAAACATTATATCTATATTCGAGTTGAACATTTTTATTTCAAGAAAAAGGTTCAAGAATTCCATTCAACCCCCCCCCTTCTGTAATTCTTGCTATATTGTTAAGGGACTAACAATTGGTATCATAGCAAGCTCTTAATCTATCTGAGTTAGGTATGCTTAATTACTCTTGCAAGATGAAAAGTAGCCAGAAATTTAACTGATTTTTTAGTCATGGATGAAATTTTGGCTAAGTCAAAATTTGCATCTCGACGGATGACCATTATCCGTCGAGTTAAGTCATCCGTCGATGTACGATGTGCAAATAAAAATCAATTACTTTTCTGGAATCTTTTAAAACTCGACGGATAACAGTTTATCCTCATCCGTCGAAGTGTCTAAATCTTAACCGTTAATTCCCTGAACATTATCCATTGAGTATACTTATAGTTTGTAAGCATTACACGACGGATAATGGGTGGAATTTTTACAGTTTATTTTTAAACGGCTAATTTAGGCAATTTCCATTGGGTAATTTACTTTTCTTTATTATTTTTATCCGTTGTTTTTGAGGGAGTATAAAAGCTTATTTCATTCCAATTATTTTCTTTTATCATTCTCAAATTCAACTGCTTTTATTTTATTCTCTCTCAAGCAAATATCCTCTTTCTCTTCAAGCTTTCATTCTCTAACAATGGCACCTGTAGTAAAGATCATGTCTCAGACTGGGTTCATTTATGAGAAAAACAACTTCACTGCTTTGGTCAATAAGGGTATTCAGCAATCAGAAAACTATCACAAGATGATGGACTTCGTGAAGAACTGCAAGTTAAGTTATGCCATGCTTGAATCACCCACAGTTTGCTGTGAAGTTGTTGAAGAGATGTGGACCACTGCAAACTACAACTCTACTGACAAAACCATCACTCTAACTATCAAAGGTAATGAGTTCTGTATCAATAGTGATGTGATAAAAGCATGTTTCAAAATTCCTGATGATAATGTAACTTCACCACATACTGACACTGATATTATCAATATGCTTAATTCCATGCATTATGCACTTCCTACTAATAAGCTAAGTGAGATTAGAAGATTAGGTCTTAGGAAGGAATGGAGTTTCATGTGTGATGTTGTGACTAAAGTTTTCTCTGGAAAAGTCAATAATTTTGATTCTGTGAACATTTCCATGCTTAACATGCTATACATGCTAGTTACAGATAAATTTTACAATTTCAGTGACCTTGTCTTGTATGAGTTAGGTTTTAAACTAGGTGAGTTAGCTAAAAGGGGAAAGAATGTATATTATGCTAGATTTTTCATGATATTGGCTAACCATCTTTGTCAAGAGATTGTACTTGAGAACCCAAACAACAAATTAGCTTGTTGGGTTCAAGAGAGAAGAATCATTACAGATTTGAACAGAGCCAACCATCATAGGGATGTGCCAATGTTCTACTTTCCTGTAATGCAGACACCTCAGGTAAATGAGGCAAGTTCATCCATACCCTCAACTATTCCAATCTCCTCTTTCTCTTTGAGTTCAGGCATAGCTATGACAACTGTGACATTGACCAAACAGTTCCCTACCAAAGCTGCCAAAATAACTGTAATTTCCAAATCCAAATCAAAGAAAACCCCCTCTGGTATCTCTCAAAAGGTACCAGTTGAAAAATCTACCAAAACCAAATAGGGGAGTGTGAAGGAGGGTCAGTTAGGTGAGGGAAGGGGTGAACATCAAAGAAACCCCAAGGATAAGGTTGGAGAGTTGTGTGAATCCCAGCCTAGCCACACTGCAGTTTCCCAACAAACTGCAGTGCTTAAAAAGGATAAAAGCTCACTTCTAGCTGCATCCTCCCAAAAGGATGTGGCTATTGAACAAAGCTCTCAGCCAAGAGCACAGGCCAAAAGGGTTAGGGACACAAGCTCACCCCAAACTTACACAAGAAAGAAGAAATCCAAAACAACCGGGGATGCACAGGGCACACACACAGTGCAAACTGGTGCTAAAGACACAGTCCCTGCACTTTCTCAAATTCAGATTTATGTGGCTCCAATAAATGTGGAGTCACAGCCAAAATCTCTTATAATAGAAACCTCTGAAACACCATACTCACCAACAAACTCTCTGGAAGTGGATATGATAAACACTTCAATTCCTGATTCCCCTTCTTTAACTCTGTTGGGGAAGCCAAAATCTAGTGCAAGTGAGCATCATCTTTTAGATAATTTGTTGGCTCACTTGCCAATTCTTTCAGATACTATTGTGACATCTGTGCCTCAAATAACTTCAATCAACACAGAGTCAACAATAGTTTCTCTTCCCACCTCATTCATTTCTACTCTCTCGATGGATATTGCTCATCCGTCGAGTAGTGATTGTATCCCGACGGATGAGCTTAACAGCAGTTATCCGTCGGATAGCTTTACCACTCACCCGATGGATATCACTTATCCGTCGAGTGTCTCTGCACAACTTCAAACTTCAATTATTTCTAGTGCAGAAGATTTAGTGGTAATACAATCACTCTTAGGACTGAGAGAGGAGAGTGCTTTGAGTGAGAGGTTGGGTTGCTCCCAGGCAAAAGGAGAGGAAAAGAGTGAATCTCAGCAATCCATTTATTCAGGATTGGCAAAAGTAAGTGAGAGGAGTCCCACCTTAGTAGGTGAAGGTAAGGGTGTGAGGGTGGGGAGCCAGGGTGAGACCCTGATGCAACAAAAGAGAGATTATGAGAGAAAGGCAGGTACATGAGAAATAAGGGTGGATCCGACCATTGCTAGTGAGTCAATGATTGTGGATGATGCTGAAAAGGGAAGACAATTTCAGCAACATTACAATGCTGAAATTGATAACATTTTCTTGAATGCTGACACTTTTACTCATCCTGTGTCAGCCTATCAATTGTTGGCTGCTCAGGGCAATGTGGAGGCAGAGCAGACTTTAAATTTGGTGCACACACAGAATCTCTTCAAAGAGATAAAGCTGCTGTTAACAGGATGCCTTCTCAAGCTGGAGAGCCATCTAAAGAATTTGGAGTAAATTCTAATGATGATGACTCTGGTTCTTTGGATGGAAGCATGAACTTAGGGGGAGCTGAAGGCCCAAGTTCTGCTTTAAGTTTACCTAAATGGGAATGGGCAAAGGAATCTACACCAGGATAATTTGAGGTGTCTTTGGTCAAACAAGTAATGGCTATTCAACAGGCCCTTCAGGAAACTTCAGATGCTAGTACCAAGGCTGTTCTTCAAGCTCACCTAGACTCTCTACATCTAATGAAGATCCAACACTTAAGACAGAATCTCAGTGTGGATGAATTGAAAAGAGATATAGCTGACTTGAAGACCTATAACTCTGAGAAGCTGGATTCAGTAATGCCATATGGTACCATGCAAGATCTACTACTAAGATTGAGGAGAGAATCAGACTCTGAAAAGAAGCTAACCAAGATGGAAAATAGAGTTCAAGTTATTGAAGATTCAATGGCTATTCTTCTTCAAAATCAACAGACTCAGACAAATCTTCTCATGCAACTGGCTAAAGCACAAGGCCTAACTCCTCAACTTGATGATAACAAAAAGGGGGAGAGAGAATCAAGTAAGGGGGAGAAAGGACCAACAGAGGGGGAGAAACTTCAAGTACAAATCAGCAAAGTAATTGTACCTTCAATTACTATCTCCAAGCCACCAGTTGCAGATGGTATAGATCTAATTGAAGCAGCAGCAGCAAATTTGAAAGTTGCTGAAAAGGAAAGTTGAGTTTAATCAACTGGGAAAAGATAGATGAGGAAATTCAGAGAAAGTTTAAACTAATCAAGGAGCCAGTTAAGTCAGCCATCCATCACTCTCATATCAAGCCAATCAGTATGAATGAGTTGAGCATGAACTATCTGGAGAAAGGACAATCTTCCTGCATCAAATCACAAAAGGCTGAAATAATTCTCAAACCAAGGGCAAATTATCCAAAGTCATATTTGAAGAATCCCTTGGACACTGTGTATGAGACACCCAAGCCTGATGAAAAGAAGCTTCTGTCAAGATCTATTGTCTTCTATAAAGATCCAGCTGATTCAGCCTCAAAAAGGAGGATTGCTAAGATATTCAGAAATGGAAAGGAAATTTGTGTGGTAGCTGGACATCCACAATTTGCTCAAGCAAAGAAAGAAGAGAAAGCAAGATTAAAGAAGGAAAAGAGGCAAGCTGCTCTAGATGCAAAGAAATCTAAACAAAAGAAAGAGCAGATTGTCATCTTGGCCAAGCTACAGGCTGTAAACTCTTCTCAACAAATTCCCTCTCAACCATCTGAAGCTGCTGAATCAAAGAAGAAGATTGAAGAATAGAAGAAATCCCCAAGAAAGAAAGAATTGGCTAGAAGAACAAAAAGGAAACTGGATGTTGTTGACAAGGAATTGGAAGATCAATTTCCTAAGGAATCCACACCAGCTAAAACTCAAGCATCAAAGTCCTCTGTGGTATTTGAAGACATAAGGGTGGTGGACCCCTACAGGAACATACATGGAGAGCCTATTGTGCCAAAGGATGAGCCAATAGAGTGGGATAAATTACCAATTCCTGACTTCAACTTACCAATCCTTACCGAGCCAAAAAGGACAAAATCAAGGGCAGTCAAGAAAGTGAAGCTGTCACCTCTCAAATCCAAGTCAGTAGTTAAAGCTCAACCCAAGGTCAACAGGGGAGACTACTTGTACTTGTGTGACATCAAAGAATTCTCAGATCTAAACCTTTATCTGGATGAACTGGATGAAGTAAGGGCAATTGATGCATACAGAAACCTACCTGAAAGGTTGGTGTTCAAGTACAAAGGAGGAAGGGAGATTCAGTGGCCTCTTCACAGGATACTTCAAGAAAGCCAAGCCGTGTTGATCAAAGTCTATTCATCCTTCAAGAAAAACTTTGGGTTCAATGTAACTGCAAGAAGACTAGTATTGAAGAGGATTGAAGAGATGAGGAGTGTTAGAGCTAAAGATGCACTCCCAAAGACTCTAATCATCCCATACACAGGGAGAATAGTGCATCTAAGGCCCTACTGGCTGATGGAATTCATGGATGACAAGGGTGTGAGAAGATTCTTCAGACTAGAAGACCAATTGAGTATCTCTAGCAATGAGACTCTCTTGGAAATGCAAGAAATGCTAGATCTCTCAGAATCTGATGAACTAGAATTCCACATGCAGCTCCAGAATCAAATTGAAGAAAACAACAGAAAGCTTGGAAGAAGATCCAGACCTTCAAGGAACTAGAAAAACCTGCTCAGGCTAGAGGAGCATCTTGAACTGACTGTGATCCAAACCTTGTACATTTTGTTTAATTGAAGCACTTTCAATTTTATCTACTTATCTTTGAAAATATATGTTTAGGATGTTTTGTTATCATCAAGTATCTCTTAATTTATGGCTACAATTCCAGTAGACATAAATTGGGGGAGATTGTTGTGAATATGTTGTGTACTTGATGATCACTTAAACAAAACATCTAAGTAGATTTTACTTAGTGAAATAATGTAGCACTCGACGGATAAAAATTTTAGTCCCGACGGATAACTCATTATAGTCCCGACGGATGATTAACTTATTATCCATCGAGTGAGTAGCTTATGTAATAATAAGTTTGTAGCACAGTGATGTATGCACCTTTGTATAGAATCTGTAGTAGCATATAAGTCATGTTGACTTTAACTAGATATGCAGAATAGGTTGATTAATTGTACATAAGTAATGTCTTGTAATTCTGTATAAGTGAAATGAAGTCAAGTGCCAAAATAGCTACCGACGGATGATTAACAAAGCCTTCGACGGATGATCAAATGACTATCAACGAATGCTTAACATAGCAGTCGACGGATGATCAATTAAGTCATCGACTGATGATCTGAAAGTCAACGAATGATCATATCAAGAATTCAAACATCAGTTGAACAGTGAAAGCTGACACACAGCCGTCGAGTTGTATACAAACACATTGTGGAAGCCCATTAACTGGGTAATAGAGGACGAAAAGCAGCAAAGATTAAGACTGTTAGATTTTATATTTGTTCAGTCTCTTTGACTTTGTAATCTTGGTATTATATAAACCAAGAGAGTAGCAAATAGAAAAAGAACTGAAATAGCTGAGAAAAACACAAAAACAGAGAAATCTTTGTAAGCATAATCTTTAGCATTTCCTGTAAACTCAGTATTTTATTTGTAAGCAGCTGTGAGCATTCTTGCACACAGAGTCCTCTCGATATATTATATATATCTCTGGTGGAATTGTTTAAATCCACCAGAAAGTTTTTAAAGACTCTTGTTTTTAATTACTTATATTTTAATTCATTATATTTCTATTCCGCATTGTGCCAATCAAAACATTATATCTATATTCGAGTTGAACATTTTTAATTCAAGAAAAAGGTTCAAGAATTCCATTCAACCCCCCCCCTTCTGTAATTCTTGCTATATTGTTAAGGGACTAACATATTCTTATTTGATTTCATTAATATTAATAAAAGACTTGTTTTGGTTTTATTATGGGCTTTATTTATTTAAAGTGTTTTGAATATGATGTTCCATAGTTTAGAGTAAAGCTTCTAAAATTATAATGAGATTATAATAGTGAGATCTAGAAGATGATAACTTTAGACTTAAACAGTTCCTGATCATAGGATAACTAATCGGAAGTTAGTGAATCCGCAAATATTGATACATACTATGTGTGCTCCCTTTAGGAGGATGTTTGTTCTCATAGGCATTTGTGTGGTGACACTATAGATAGTATGTAGGTGCTTATTAGGGAATAAGTTCACTGAACATGACTCGATAAGTTGGACAACTAATGGAGATTACTCATGTGTCAATAGTTATTCACTGAGTGATAATTGTACAAGTGTCCTTAGACTTGAGATCGTTAAAGTTATCTTGTATATAATGAACTGTGCTTTGGTTTAGTCCTTAGTCTCAAGGACATCCATTAGTTCTATTCTGGGCATAGGGATTTGTGTATGGAGATAATTAATGTCAATAGAGGATCTACCCCTTCTAGTATAGGAAGAAAATATCTTATGTTATTCTTAGTATGCGGGTTCTGGAATCTCTGGCCAGAGTGTATGAAATTAGAAAGGAGTTTCTAATTTGCATTAATATGAACTTTGCATTATGAATAAGAAATCATATGATTAAATTTGATAGGCCTGACACAAGATCCATGCCTTGTATTTAATCAAGATATTGTAAGGGTAGAAGGAATCCATTGTACGGTAACTAGTCACTAACAGGTTCTTGGTATTCTAAGCAGTGAATTCATATTATCCGGATAGTCGCGATATGTTGAGAAGCATCACTCACGATGTAGAATAAATATAATTAATCAGTTAATTATATTTAATGAATTTTAGAATTCATATAAATAATAAATAGAAGGTTTATTATTATTTATTTCAACTACCGGCTTAATATTGAACCTACAAGGTCACACCATAAAAAGATTAATTTATTGATGAAGGTATTTTGAGAGAGCAAGTTATTTTCTAAAGAGTTTAGAAAAATAATAATGATTAAAATAGTTTTAATTATTATTTAAACATTTTATAAGATAAAGTTTGGGATTTATATAATAATATATAAATTGATATATTAATTACATGAAAACCTAGTGAGCCCTATATAAAGAATGAGATGAGAAGGGTTTTGGTATGCACTTGTATTTTTGTGAAAACTTAGTTGCCACCCTCTCCTTCTTCTTCATCTCTCTCTCTCTCTCAAAAAGAAAAGGGCACCACTTTTTATAAAGCTTCATCTTTATAAAAGCTTCATCGAAGGATTATTCTTGGTGGATACCAGTAGAGTGCTTCACACTCTGAGGAGCAACTACTAGCATGCATTGTTATAAAGCTTTGATTTTCAAGGTATGATTATGATTCCTCCGCTCCCTTAATTTTATATGTTTTTCTATATGTGCGATACATGATTTTACGGAATAATTGTTATTTCATGCTTTCGCTCGTCCGTAAATTCCTTCATCCACCTACTTCTACAACCAGTCAATCGTCACCATAGATTTTAGATTTTCCTCCCACTCAATCGTCTACCGAAAGTTTGACTCCTCCGCCAGCTCGCCAGTCTACTCGCATACGTAAGTCTACCCAACTGCCTAATTTTGTTTATTCATCTTATGCCCCATTTTTACTTCATTCATTACTCCTGTTCACCATTTTTCTGAGCCTGAATCATATAAAGTGGTTGTTCATGATTCTTTATGGCAGAATGCTATGGACGACGAACTTACTATTTTACATCAA
Organism: Apium graveolens; assembly: GCF_009905375.1. Taxonomy (NCBI): domain Eukaryota; kingdom Viridiplantae; phylum Streptophyta; class Magnoliopsida; order Apiales; family Apiaceae; genus Apium; species Apium graveolens. Next base: position 72,066 of record NW_027417768.1, on the reverse strand, counting down.
ACTCATACATGGGATTTAGTCTCATTGCCTCCAGGAAAATATGTAATTGGTTGTCGTTGGGTATATAAAATTAAGACAAAAGTTGATGGATCCGTTGAGCGTTATAAGGCTCAACTTGTTGCTAAAGGTCTCTCAAACGTATGACTTGGACTATGAAGAGACTTTTGCGCCTTTTCGTACTTTGTTGCAGTGGCTTATGTTCAAAATTGGAAAAAAATTCAGATGGATGTTAAAAATACATTTTTGTATGGTGATCTTCACGAGGAAGTTTACATGACACCTCCTCCCGGTCTTCCGCATCAACCAGGTTATGTCTGCAGACTTCGTAAATCTATTTATGGTCTTCGTCAATCATCTTGTTGTTGGTTTGAGAAATTTTCTAATGTACTTTATTCACTCAGTTTTCATCATAGTAATCATGATTCTGCTCTTTTTGTACGATCTACAAGTGCTAGTCGTATCTTATTGTCTTTATATATTGATGATATAATTATTACTGTTGATGATTGTGATGGTATTGAGTCATTGAAATGTGAGTTGGCTCGTTATTTTGCTATGAAAGATTTGGGTTTGCTCTGTTACTTTTTGGGAATTGAAGTTGCTAGCTCACCAAAGGGATATCTTTTGTGTCAATCTAAGTACATTGCTGATTTGCTTGACTGTGCACATCTTACGGATAACAAGACTGTGAGAACTCCTTCAGAGATTAATGCTAAATATTCTCCATCTGATGGTCTTCCTTAGCACATCCTACTTTATATCGTACGATTATTGGTAGTCTTGTTTATCTCACTGTTACTCGTCCGGATATTGCACATGATGTTCATATAGTTAGTCAATTTGTCACTTTTCCTACTACCGGACATTGAGTTGCGGTTCTTTGTATTCTCAGATTTCTTCGTAGGACTCAGTTTCAGAGTCATTTGTTTCCTTCTAACTCATCTTTAGAGTTGCGTGCTTATAGTGATGCTGATTGGGTTGGTGATCCCGAGGATCGTAAATCCACAACTGGTTTTTGTATTTTTCTTGGTGATTCTCTTATTTCATGGAAGAGTAAGAAATAAGATGTTGTTTCGAGACCGTCTTCAGAAGCTGAGTATCGTGCCATGGCTTTCACTACTTGTGAGATTGTTTGGTTACGTCGCTTACTTGCAGATTTGGGTGTTAGCCTTCCTAGTTCCACCTCATTATATAGTGATAATAAGAATGCAATTCATATTACACGTAATTCGGTATTTCATGAGTGCACTAAACATATTGAGATTGATTGTCATCTTACTCGTCGTCATCTTACTCGCCATCATCTGCTGCAAGGTACTATCTCATTATATTTTGTTCTTTCTTCGCTTCAAATTGTTGATATTTTTACAAAGACTCACTCTATTTCGCGATTTCGTTTCTTATCTGACAAACTCTCGATGCTCTTTGTTGCGACATCGAGAGTTTAAGGGGGGATGTTAGAATATATATATTTATATATTTATATATTTATATATTTATATTTATTATTATATTATATATATTACGATATTTTCGGTATTTAGCTTAGATTGATTTTCTATATAAGTTCAGATATGTATTATAAATTTTGTGTTGATTGTAATAAAATTTTACGTTCGTATTATATTATGTAGGATTAATTGATGGTATAATATTAAATGATCAAGATGAAAGATCGGTGTATTTAAAAATTTAATAAGTTTTAATTGTGAATAACTTTTACAATGAACATTAAGATGTGGGTGAGAGTTATATCATTTTGTTCACTTGTACAGTCAATAAGTTTATTAAGTTAGGGAATGAAATATATGTGCTTTTAGACTATTAAGGATTTTAACCCCCGTTTAGTTTGCAGTTACAATCTGATAACATATTTATTTATTTATTTAACTTATTTTAATAGAATGTAACAGATATGATAGACGGTATATTGTTCCTGACCTGATTTATCAAAATTTGTTTGATTTTAGATTATGACTTATAACATTGGTACATTATGCAGGGAACCTGGATCTTGTGATATACTATTTTGTATTTACAAATGACTCATAGGTTATCGATTGCGAGGAAGGTTGGCGCCTTGGCGGCAGTGATAATTAGAGATCCCAAATTTACAATCTTAACAATGTCAAACTTCCTTCTTTACAGTAGATAATGGTTCTCTCTCTTAAATATTTGAGATTTGATATAGTTTTCAAGCTGACATGCATGTAGATTGATTGGGGGTTTGATCACTGGTTTGATAAAGAGATGGAGATTGGAAACATATACCTTTCACTTTTCAATTGAGGAGTGTGTAAATTCATTACAAGGTGTAAGTGTCCTTCTTGTATTACATATTGATGGTCCTTTATAAACTGTTTTTATTTCAGTTAAAATGGATAACGTAATTATGCATGAGATGTGTTTATAGCACGCCAACTTAAGATTTTAGCAGTTGGTTGGTAAAAGATTGAAACTTACTTGGTTGAATTCAATTTTTGGTTCACTTTGAGTTATGTTTGTGATCTGCATCTTAAACGTTATATATAATCGTATGTGTATAACACCTAAATCGCACATCAAAAGTATCAACTCGAAGGGAACCAATAATTAAATTGAACCAAGTAAATTTTAATCTACAACCAACTAACCCACCTGCTCAGAATACTTCTCCAACATATTCGTGTCATCCATCATTAACTATGATAAAATTAGTATTTAAAGTACCATCAATATGTAATTTAGGAAAAATTTTAACATCTTGTAATGAAATCATGCACTCCTTGATTGAAAAGTAAAAGTTTTAGGTCTTTAATTTTCACGTCTCTATCAAAGAAATAGTGAAACCCCAATCAATGTGAATGACTTATAGCTTAAAAATTCAATCAAAACTCAAATCTTTAAGAAAGGAAATCATCCTCGATTATAAATAAAGAAGCTTGAAATTGTTATGGTGACAACTTCAAAATGAAATTGTTAGGGTGACAACTTCAAAATCTCAAACTGCCATCGCCTACAAGGTCTCACACTACATATGACTTATGAGTATTTTTCGAATGCAAAATAGAATATTCACAAGGTCGATGTTTCATGTAGAATATATCAGCATCACCGACTATAATCTAAAATTAAATAAATTATGATAATTAGATCGAGAGTAGTATATCATTTATAATAGTTAAATTTACAACTATTGGTTAAGGTAAATCAATAAATATGTCCTCAACAGGCTAGATGTATAAAATGGATGAGATTACAATTCGTGTAAGTTTTCTAAATACATGTATTTTATCCTCTAAATTATAAATTTTTTGACTATAATAGTATAAATAATGACATGGCTCTCAAATATGGAATAATATACAATATGAAAATAACATTTATAACATATTAAAGTATTTAAATGCATAGATTCTTCATGTTAAATCATTTAACAGTATACCATCAATTGATTCTACTTATACATAATGAAAAATATATAGAGCGATTTTTAATAAGAGATATTATCATCAAATAATGTTTTTTATAAAATATCATACAAGTCAAATACCATTATTACTCACATAAATAATAATTCCACAAAAATTAAATTAAACTCAAATGATATCACACAAATTGAACTCTAACAATAAAAAAATTACCAACTTAATTAGTCATACGACTAACAATTAAAACCGTCAAACTGAGAAACATTATTTTATAATTGATATTAAATTAACTAATAGGTGAGAGTATTCCCATGAAAAATGAATGCTAAAAATCGGTATGAAAGCAATCGAGATTACTCTGTCGTATCGAACTACTTTACAAAGTTTATATCTATTGAAATGGATATTTTTTCACCACGGTAAATATTTGTGTGTATATGGTTATATTGCCTTTTTATATAAAAAAGAGATACAAAATATCATTTAAAGTAGTTTGGGATATTAAAAGCCTTAAAAATATTATCAGTCGTATAATAACACGTCACCTTTAACATTTAACTTAGAAGATAACTAAAATGCTTATAAATTTTTTAAAATTGTATAACCCTCCGATTATTTTCTTTAAACAACCTAAACCTTTTAAAAATTATATACATTTAGAATAATAGTTTAATTTCAAAAATTTTAATTAATACTTATTTAACGCAAATTTGAACATTGATGTATATTTAGGGGGTGTATTAAATTGAGATTTTGAAGTATTGATAATAATTCATGTATTTTACAAGATTTTTCGTTAATTTTAAATGTTTACGGATTTTGACGATATTGATAAAAAAAATCTTGCAGAATCTTTATGATTTTGTAAAGTTTTCTAGAAATCGTTCAAAATCTCGTGTATTTTGGTGAGATTTCGAACGATTAAAAATGTACTACTAAATCAATCGAAAATTCACATGTTTTCGAATAAAACAAAATTCATGGACTTTTGAATACCATCATATTTCAGTGGAATTTTTAAAATTTAAATTGAATACCCTAAAATTTTGGTAGATTTTTTTTTAAATTTAAATTAAATACACTCATATTTTAATAATTTTTTACAATCCAAATTGAATACTTCCAGATTTTGAAGGATTTTTCAAAATCTAAATTGAACACCCATAAACTTTGAAAATCCTTAAAATCCTTTAAAATCTTGAGTGAATACACCAGTTAGATTAAGTTTTGACAAATCATTAAAATCCCGTTAATTTTGATTAGATAACGGCTTGGAGGGAGATCTTTCATATCTTTCGAGATCCACCCTACAATATGGAGTAAAAAAGCCAAAATAAGTGATTTTAGCCCTTATAAAAAAATAGAACGGATTCTTGAACCCCCTTCACGCTCATGTCACGTCGAGGTACTGCAGAAGAAAAAACTGCAAAATCCGATCCAATTTATCGTAATCGATTAGTTAACATGTTGGTTAACCGTATTCTGAAACACGGAAAATAAAAAGCATTCTGATCCAGATTTTATATAAAATAAAAAAATTATTAGTTTTTTAATAGATTGAAAGATTTTTACGATATCTTCATTATATATTTACAGTTTTTTAGTAAAAATTTGAAATCCTGATCATACACACCAATATTTATATTAAAATTTTAAAATATATATTTAAATTTAAATATAAACCCCTCCGACATAACAAGGTTATAATCTATCTAGATTTTTTGGATTATAAAAAGATTATGATATTTAATTTCAATATATTAAAAATATTATTAAAATTTTAGTGTATTAAATTAATTTGTTTTATAGAATGAGCATATCAATTATTAATTTATCGAAATTTAGTATCGAAAACAAAAGAAAAGGAAGATGGAGTAAAATAAATAGACAAAGGCCAAAGTAATGAACACATCCACGAGAGCATGCTTATAGCTTTCCCATCCTCTTCTTTTTCCCACACACCACTCTCAAACACCCCCACCCTCATCTCTCATGGCTTGTCGGCCACTTTCTCTTTAAACCCATTTCGCCGGAAAACAACCCCTTTTCGCCGGAATTTCTAAAACCCATCTTACTTCATCGTTCTCACAATATATAAATACAAAGCTTTTGTATCTATTTCAAGAAAAGATCTTTAGCTCAAGGGCATGTACGTGGTTCCTCCTCCTAAACGTTCGGATCCAATGTCCGGGTACTCGTCGGAGAATGTACGGATTTATCAGACTTGGAAAGGCAGCAATGTAAGCCTTTTTTAACTCTCTTTTTTATTTTATTTTTTTCTAGGGTTCTGTTTTTTTTTGCTTTGTTTTTGGTTATCTTTAAAAATTGCCTTTCTTGGTTTGCTAAAATTTTTAGTTGATTTTTATGGGGATTTTGTTGATTGTAGTGTTTGAGCAGCTAGACTATTGTAGAAGAAAAAGTAATCCATGTGTGTGTAACTGCTTGTTTAAAGATTGTTTCTTGGTTAGGTTAGTTGTGTGTTTGAATCTTGTCAATGTCAAGTATCGAGATTAGAGTAGATTTTTCGGCACCAATTTAGAAATTTAGGGTATGCTGAATGTCACCATTGCTATAGCTTAAAGTAGTAAGTTTTTTTACACAAAAATTTAGATGTTAACAATATTATTAGGTTAGATTGTTTTGTAAGTATTAGTTGTGGCTTTTTAATAATCACTGAGTTGCTAGATTTTCCGTCTTTATGGAAGTTTTTCTGTTTTTATCCCTGTAAATGAGCTTAAAAATATTTGCAGTGTTTTTATTACACAGGAGGACCTTTGTCTTTTTGTGAAGATGATATACTTGTATTACATATAATTGTGTTAGTAGTTTTAATTAATCCGCTCCTTGTTTTTGCAGATTTTTTTCTTTCAAGGAAGATTTATATTTGGCCCAGATGTAAGATCACTAGGTGTGACCATACTTCTTATTGTAGTTCCTGTTGCAGTGTTCTGCGCTTTCGTAGCTAGGAAACTGTTGGATGACTTTTCTTACCACTTGGGGGTATCAATTATGGCTGTAGCCATTTTGTTCACAATTTATGTAAGTTCCTTTGGTTACTTATTTAGATATGCCTGCATGTATAAATGATTTAAGAAAGAATTTGTTTGTGGATTTCCAGTTGCAAAGGAACATTTGTTAAGGTAATAAGGCAATACATTGCAAGGCGATTGGAAGAAATTGGATTGTTCTAAAGGAACTCTCTTTGTTTTTTGTATATACTTGGTGTTACTTGACTACTGAATCCTTGAGAAATTTAATATTGTTTACTTAAACCGCACGGTGTTCCGGCTATTTCTAGATGATTAGTTTATTATCAAACTGCATGCAGCTTGATGAACATTTACAAAATCGATACCTGTTTACCAGAAAATTTCTTTACTTCTGTGTCTTGTACAGCATAAGCCCTGATTGATCTAGCCTTAGGGATATTTGTGAAGATGGCTACGACCTACATGTTTGGAAAATTTAATCATTCCTGTGCTTCACCGGTTTACTCTGAACCGTAACTTATGTGTTTTACAATTAAGAAAGTTATTTTGTCTTCGCCTTGTGGATGCAATGTTGTCCTGGTGGTCTCCAGGATATAGTCCTGTTATTGACCAGATATGATTGGATGCCCCAAGTACAAACCTAAGATACCGCCCTCACCATAGTCCAAGTTGGGAAAAAACAATTAAATGGACAAAGAAAAGGAAAATGTCCCATAAAAGGCCTTTTTTCCTTCTTCACCAACACTCCTTTTTACAGATCTACCCTGAATACATTTACCCATATATCAACAATCCAAGTCATTTTCCTAATGTTATTAAAGAATTCTATGAAAACAGAGACGGGGATAATAAAACAAGAAGAAGACTTAATATAGGGCAATCTGGGCAAAAAAATGGGAGAGCTTGGCAAAATCTGCAAAACTGCAGAAAATTTGGAAGAGCCGAGAGAAAGTGAGGAGGAAAATTATAGGGTTCTCTTTTGGATGAAATTGAAGCAGATGCGGTCGGAGTTCCCATTTTGAATTTATTTCCTCCAATAAAGGCAACTTAGTACTTCCGTGTTTTAGTTGTTGAACTCTATTACCATTTGAAACTCATGTTAAATTGCCACTTCTTGACTTGCAAATGTTGCGCTTATGGCTCTGCTGAGGACATGCTAAAATATAAAAACGTAGAATATTAAAGTACTGGATCATTAGCATTACTTATATGTGTGTGGAAGAAATGATCATATGACAACAGTAATATCTGATGTACTATAACTGTATACCTATACCCTGATGCTTGCACGTGGACGGTGGAACAGATGTTGCTCAGTTTACTTACTTTTGCACATGTCTTGTTGTTTTTCACATGAGTCTTACTTTCTTTAATGAGCACCACAACTAAAAGATTGTAAGTTTTAATTTTTGGGATTGTAATACTAGTGTACGGCAAGCATCTTTTTCTAAATGTACAAAAAGGCTATAGAGCCGCCTTTAGTAGGATGTTTCAGTCATTTAGGGAACCTTTTAAGTTTCCCTTATTCGAATTTTTTGTAGAATCAGCTAGCTGATTGATCTATTGGATTTCAGGTTTTAGGTCTTCTCCTACTAACATCTGGAAGAGATCCTGGTATCATTCCTCGCAATGCACACCCCCCAGAACCGGAGGGATATGATGGGAGTACAGAAGGTGGTGCCCAAACCCCACAGTTACGTCTACCACGGATCAAGGAAGTAGAAGTTAATGGCATTACTGTGAAAGTGAAGTATTGTGATACCTGCATGCTTTATAGGCCTCCCCGCTGCTCGCATTGTTCTATTTGCAACAACTGTGTTGAACGATTTGACCACCACTGCCCTTGGGTCGGGCAGTGTATAGGACTGGTGAGATGTACCTTCTGTAAATTTTATATTCTCATTAAAATTATAACACAATTTTTTTAACTTTAAAATAATATCTGTGATTCTATTTAAGTACTAACGCCTACTATCCAGTCGTTGGTACATCTAGGTTTTATAATTGTTTCGCCCCTAAAAGAAGTAATTGACTTTTACTTTTTTAGGACCGCTTCTGTTGTCTTCTAAATTTAACAGGAATCCCTAGAGCTGACTGCAGTCTACCTCTCCTTAGTTTATGTGCACTGAATCATTTATCTTGTAACTAGTGATTGTCTAATCATTTATGTAGGCCCGATTAAACTGTAGCCTCACCATATTAAGATGGCATTTGAACCCTTGAATTTTGTTGTACGTTGTAGTGGCTTTTCCCCAAAACCTGCATTAATTATTTGAGGAATTGGAATGAGGACTCGCAACCTGAAAGTTATTGTATGCTGGAGGTTGCTTGATACTATTACTTCACAAAGATAGCTTTAGTGTTGTATATGTTTTTATGGTGTACTTTGCTTTATAACACTAATCCCTTCATATTACACGGATAAACTGCCATCTTTTGAGGTGCAAGACTATAGTCCTAGATTAGCTTTGCAGTTTTCTATCCATGTTTTATTATGTATACCCTTGCTAACAAATAAGAAGAGATACAGAGCTACACTTGGCTGAATTAATGATTCTTCCTACTCATCCTAAGACACCCTGACAAGCGTATTTGTCTGTACAAGTTGGAATGGTAAAATTTGTTTGACATTGGTACATTTATATGAGAATTATATATTAGAACAAGCGAAGCTACCTTTTTACAAATCCAGCTAATTGTCCTTTGTGTTTGTTTCTTTTTCCTTGCACTTTGGGGATTTTGACAGGGTTTTGAATTGTATAAATTTTTTCTTTCTTAGACGAATAATTGAAAGTTGTGATGCATGATAATTGTGTATATATATAAGCTTAACCTACCAGGCAAATGGTTATAGTTGGTAATATGACAACTTCCCATATTTGACAGGCTATACCTTTTTTCACATTCCTTAAATTCATGAGTATTAGTCTGAACCTTTTGATGCTTCTGCTGCAGCGAAATTATCGGTTCTTCTTTATGTTTGTGTCTTCAACAACTCTTCTTTGTGCATACGTCCATATTTTTTGCTGGGTCTACATCAAAAGGATCATGAACTCCGACGACACAACTATATGGAAAGCAATGATCAAAACTCCTGCATCAATTTGTTTAATAGTTTATACTTTCATAGCAGTTTGGTTTGTTGGCGGCCTTACTGCCTTCCATTTGTATCTCATAAGCACGAATCAGGTAACATTTGATCTTCCTTAGGCGCATGAAATATCTTTTGGTCCATGGATTTATTATTTGATTTCTGTTAAGAAGGAAATGGTCGCAATGTATATTTGTTTCATTCATCTATTATTGGTTTTGCAGACAACTTATGAGAATTTCCGATACCGATATGATCGCCGAGCCAACCCTTACAACAAAGGAGTGATGCAAAATTTTGGGGAGATCTTTTACAGTAGTATACCTCCATCTAAGAACAATTTCAGGGCTGAGGTACCAAGGGAACCTGGGTTACCACCTCGATCTGTAGGCGGTGGCTTTGTCAGCCCAAACATGGGCAAGGCTGTGGATGACATTGAAATGGGCAGAAAAGCTGTATGGGGAGATGTTGGTGACGCTCTGGATCATCGTGAAGGGCAGCTTCCCTATACTGATAGTGTGAACAAGGATGGTGGGTTGGGTGAGATGTCACCAGAGATAAGGACTACTGTGGAGGAAGGTGATCGTGTTGGAATACATCATCCCAGGCGCTCTAGTTGGGGAAGAAAAAGTGGAAACTGGGAAATGTCGCCCGAGGTTCTTGCTTTAGCATCTAGAGTTGGAGAAGCAAACCGAATGGGAGGGAGCAGTAGTAGCAGCTTGACGACCTCCCAGCAAGCACAACCAAAGTAGTAATAGAATGTGATAGACAACTAGGTTATTCCGGTATTGAACATGTTTGATGGTATGCAAGCTGATTGTTTGAGGTATGATTTTGGTGTTGGAGTTGCAAATTGTTGTCTTGCCATAATTTGGGTCTTGTTTGCAAGAAGTGTTGAATGTTGGTTTGCCATTGTGGTTTAGGAAGAAATGTTTTCTTTTCTGAGAGTTGCTATCTTCGTGTCTAATTTTTACGTTGTCTTGTGGAAAGAATGTTGTAATTAATTGTTTTCTCGGATGTTTCTTCTACAGTTATGGTAACTTGGGCGATCACATATAGTAGTAGTATCAAAATATGCAGGGAATTGGCTTTACTTATTTTGGCTGCATTCTGGTTTAGATGGGTATAGGACTTTGCCCGTTCGTGTGTCTGTTATATATCGCAACTGCTATCCTGGTTAGGAAACTTCGGTAGTCATGTACGATGGGTCAAATTGTTGTAGGCAGTCGATGCTCAACACTTATTAGTGACAACATTCAAGCTACACAATTTTTTTTTTTTTGTTTAAGATTACGAGTTGCTCTCAGTTTTTGCTGTTTTTTATATAATAAAAACCAAATGCTTGGACCTGCTTGCAGAGCATGTATGTAGCTCCTTGTGTACAAGTACAACATCAGTATTGTGGAGTTTTTCACATGGGAGCTTGCCTCACCAAAAATGCCATTCACATGTTTTTTCCTTAAAAAACCTACCTCCAGTACTTGCCCATTAACATTTGTTAAAGATGGTAAATGTTTAATTTAAAAGCAGATTTCTGGGAGGAGCCAGATGTATGCGGTGTATTTAATATTTGTATCAGATAATTATTATGAATTTTGAAAGTCATGCATATTTAACTGAGACTTTTAACAATATTTTGTGGTGATTTTCCCGGATATGGCATAGTATTAGTGTATATATTTTCCAAGGCCATTACCGGTCACAATCGTTTGGATTATGAAACTTTCTTTACCTTGTTAACAAAAAAGAGAATAAATTTCTAAAATATTTTTGTATAAACTTCATTCTTATTCTTGTTAACCGGGTTGAAATTCATGATCCAAACCTTCTTTACCTTGCTAACAAAAAAGAGAATAAATTTCTAAAATATTTTTATATAAACTTCATTCTTATTCTTGTTAACCGGGTTGAAATTCATGATCCAACCCGTCAATAAGTTATATTAGTTTATTACATTAAAAAGTTAAATTTCGTTAGTTGAATCTTGATGGAAGTTTAGGGGCTTGGGTGGGCAATTAGGAGATTCAGAAATAAATATTTTGTGAGGGTAATTAGAAGATTGGGTTAAATCCCATTTAGATCATTCATATTTCTCATACGATTCATAATATACTCAATGTCTACTTTTATTATTATCCGGTCAAGGATAACTTTCAATAGTATCAAAGTATATTAATTTTCGTATAGAAATATTTGGATTTCATGTCTAAGTACCAAGACAATACATTATTATCACTGTGAGATTAACTTATGACACTTTAAACATGTAATATCTCACAATGGGTCAATCTAACACCATGTATCTAATACACGTGTCTGTATTTTGACTTTAGTATCATTATACCTATGTTCAATGAAATGTGATCATCAGTCAACAAACACACCAATCTCAACGTATTTATCATCATCCCTTAACATAATACTTGACTAAGGACTTTAAGGGTTTGGGTGGGCAATTAGGAGATTGAGAAATAAATATTTTGCGTGGGTAATTAGGAGATGGAGATATAAATATTTTGTTAGGGATTTATAACTTTTTTCGACAACGAACACTTTATAACTTTTGTTCATGGGTCTTTCCGGAGTAGGTATTTTTGTCCCAGACTCACAATGAACACTAAATTTATTGACTTAAGGTATTTTTTGATTAAATTGTTGTGCATGCACGATCACGAAGTCCATTATATTTCTGATTAGAAGGTCGATAAAAATATTCAAAACTTATGAAATTTGGTACTTATTTTATTGTAGACACCTAGTCACATATAAGAAAAATCATTAATGTTCTGATAAACCGTGACCTGAACACTAACCAACTTGCTCTAATGAAAACGTGATCAAAATTAAGAACATATACACATCACTAATTAGCGACGCAAACGACCGTTCTAGTACAACGTGACATAAATACGTACTAATTAACTCCCCTTAATTACATATTGACTGCTCTAATTAAAACGTGATTCAAATTAAGGATAGAACTTACATCACTAATTAACGCGTTTACCAGTCGTACACGTAGGTAGATGATTAAGTGATGTACAAAAACACATTACAGAACTTGCGTTGAATTGAACAATTGGACCACATGCTCGTTGACCGCCTACACACTTTCTAGTATTACTTCCAAAAATCCAACCAAAATAAACCAAGAAAATTTGAGTCAAAGCAACAAAACCGAGTGCAGCTTTTCCACTTTCCCTCCTGCTTCACTCCACATCCATACAAAACTCCATACATATATATAATCAATGATTTCATTTCTCCCCTTGCAACTCTACAACACATTCTCTCTCTCTCTCTCTCTCTCTCTCTCTCTCTCTCTCTCCCTCCCTCCCTCCTTCCTTACATCTCTCTCTGCACATCTATGCAAGATACAGAGATTATGACCATACATGTTACACATATTCCAACAACAAAGTGAATATAACAACTGTGTGTGAGTCCATAAATCAAATGACAGAAGTAATATATTAGTCTGTGATCTGAAGAAAACATATTATACCAAAAGAAAAAGGAATTTCGAAAGTGCCTTTTAATTATAAGTATTAGTTATACTTATACTATACATAAACACATATATAATGATGGAGAAGAACAGTGTATTGAGCAGCAATGGAGGAGAGCTACAACTTCCCGTTGGATTTAGGTTTCGTCCCACTGATGCAGAGCTCATACTTTACTACTTGAAGCCCAAAGTTCGTTCTTTGCCTTTAACTGCAACCTTTATTCCCCAAATTGATGAAATTTTCCAATCTCATCCCTCTCATTTGCCAGGTATACATCATAAAAAATTTAACGAAATTTTAGTTTAAGCCCCGGGTATTCTATAAAAACCAGCTACTATTTGTTTTAGTCAGACTGTTTTGTAATCCTGGTTATGTCACTGTATTATGTATTTGTAAATTCCAGTGTCGATATTGTTGGATTTCGAAAATTTGAAGAAAATGTTGGCTAAGATGGTTTGTTTTTAAACATTAGTCTATATATGTGCGAATAAATCTAAACTTTTTATTCTTTTTTTGTTTTGGTGAAGGTGATGTGAAGCAAAGGAGATATTTTTTCTCCAAAAGAAAATGGGATTATTCAAAAACAAGCAAAAGTAGAATCAATTATATTAGTGATGAGTCTGGGTACTGGAAGATAGTTGGAAAAGAAAAAGCTATAAGTGTTAATGTAGCTCCTAGAACAAGTGTTGTTGTTGGAACAAAGAAAACATTTGTGTTGTACGAAGGAAAGCATACAAAGACTTCATGGTTCATGCATGAATATCGCCTCCTGCCTTCTCAAATCTCCACCGCTCCTACTATGGTACGATATTCGATCTAACTTATAAGTTGAAATATGTACATAATTTATAACTTATAAGTAATTTATAGATAAGTCAAACGGGGCCTTGTATTTGTGTTACCCTTAATTTACGAAAAAACGGAACTTTGATAAAAATTGATAATTTTGATGGTGTAGGAATGCGAAAACTGGTATGCGTACCGCATAAATCAGAGGAAAAGAAACGGTAGAGTGAAAATTACGAGGGGGAATACGAAGAAGAAGATTGTGGGAGAAGATGATGGTGTGATGGAGTTAAGTGTTGATAACACTGTTGAATTTGGATCTCCTCCATTGCCATCCCCATTGTGTTCTAGCAATGAGGAGGAGGCCTCAGCCTGAGCCTGAGAAAACACATTTCTCTGAATATCCTGTTTAATTACTTTGCGGGTGTCTGATGAAAATTAATCTTAGTGTATCTGCTTCTTTGTCAGCTCTATTTTTCTTGCCAATGTGAGTTACTGTTACTGTCTTTAGTGGTTGTGTAACAGTTATTGATGGAATCATATTTATTATTAATTGAATTTTAAGTCCTTAATATAACTGTGATTTGGATTTTAATGAGTTTACTTCACAGTGGATTCTCCATTAGTCCTTGTATTGTACGTGCGTGAGTGTAAGTGTGTTTGAAAAAAGGGGGGCATCACGTGCATCTGTAACCAACAGAGGGAGGGTCAGTGATACTGTATACTCGGGGTAATAATAATGGGGGAAAGGATGATGTTATCGAGAAACTCAGTCAAATGACCTGACTATAGCATCTAGGTTGGCACTTGACAGTGTCATATCAGATTTCTTTAAATACTCATTTTGTTTCTTTATTTCTCCATTTACATCATTTTCATTCTAAATGTATTAGGGTTCGATAAGGAAGTCTCAGAGGAAAGGAATCTTAAAAAATAACTAATAAAAATAAACAAAACATGAAGAGTTGGAGGTGGAGAAGGTGGATACGGGGATATCCAGGTTTTAACCTGTTTTAGAGCACTGACTGGGCCCATATCACCCCTTCTAGCTTTGTTAAGTAACTCGTATGTATTGTATTATACAGCATCTCTCATTTTTGACTAACTAGCTCAAACCCGTGTAGCACGGACATGTTCTCTAATGCTTAAGTTGATGTTATTTTGATTGTAATTATCGACCATATATTTATGTTGTTTCATGATGGATCGATTAACTAAATATTACTTTTTATAAAATTGAGATCGATATCGTACTTAAGGTGTTTTTTTCTCAAAATGAATTGAATATGCGGCAATAAAATCGAAATATACGATCAAAATATTATGCAATTGACAGCACATATATCTCAAAAAAATAATTACAATGAATGAAATATTGCGAAGTTAATTAAAGAATTACTATATTTGTTTACATGGTACAATTAGTGATACAAAATATAATGAATGTGAGGTAATTCTTACTTTCCATGTTATATAATGTAATGATTTAATATGAAAGCCGACATATTAAATATAATATTGTACAATTGATAATAGAAATAATTTTTTCAATATACATCATTTTTTTATGATAAATATATTAATAGCTAGGTCAGTAATCAATGGTTATGGAAATTGAAAAATTGATTACATCGGTTGAACTACCGTCAAAAATCGAGAATTTATCGAAATGCTAAATCGAAATAATGTCGAACATATTTTTATATTCTTTTTAAAATATATAAGTAAAATAATTATATTTGAGATGTGTAAAATTGCATTTGTACATCCATACTAAGTTATAACATTATTTTTGTGTGCATTATTTATTAAAATATTAAGAGTCTTAATCATCTTTACGCATCTCTCTTCGTCTTCCCTTATCTTTTCAGTTTCTATTCGACAGCCGTCTGATTTCTTCGTTTAAAATCGTCATTTTTCACCAACTTGATGCTGGGTATATTTCTTCTTCCTTTTCTTCTCTTCATAGGCTCAAATCGTGTGTTTGATTCGTCAAATTTTGACCGGAAAATTGTCGATTTTGATCGAAAATGGCAAAAATGTTGCATGCTCCGATTTTGCTCTATAATATTATTTGGTTGCCTTCTAGCAATTTACGGCGAAATTGTCAATTTCTATAACACTACAGTAATCTTATAACTCTTTTACTTATACCTCTGAAAAAACTTTAAATTGGTTAATGTAAGAAAAATGATTCACCTTATCATTGTAAAATATTAATGTAACCGTAATGAACTTGATATTTTAATATTTTATTATATATATTCAAAATCTTCAAACCAGTCTTAGTTTATATTCGATTTGGCCATATAATAAGAATCTCGACTTTATTATAAACTCCCTCGTAACCCACTATTTTATTCATATACAAAGAGAATATCTATTATATTTTTTGGGTATAATACTTGATACACTAACATTGACATTTTCAGATTAGCTAACATATTAAATTTATTTACTGAAAATAAATTTATTTTATATAAAGTCTTCAAAAAAAATAAGAATTTAGTATATATACATGCAAATATTATTAAATTATAGATATCTAATTATAGGTTGTTAATATTCAATTATAAATGTTAACATATATAAAATTATTATTACTAATGATTTAGGTGTAATTAATATATGTTATTAAATATGACAATTATTTATATTTATTAATAAGGAGTAATAATGACCTAAGTGTAATTAATATATGGTATTAAATTTGACAATTATTTGTATTTATTATTGAGGGGTAAATTAGTAATTTGGAATAAATTGTCTCACCTAACCCCTATTTGCTCTATTATATATATCAGTGTTCTAAAAATCGGTCTAGGCGCTAGGCGGTGGTAAAACGCCCCGACTCGGACCTAGGCGGTGATTTAGGCGTTTTTTCAAAAAATCGGGTCAAAATCGGGATTAGGCGGGCTAGGCGGTCAAAAATCGGTCCTAGGCGGTCTAGGCGGAAAATAATTAAAAAAAATATTTTTTTTACCTTTTAATAATTTAATTCATTAATTTCATAATTTCACACAATATCATGTTAATTTCTAATATAAAGTATTGGTAATAAGTAACAAGTAATTAAATATATTTACTTTCTCACTTAAAATATAAAATTAACATATTATAATTAATTTAAAAGTGTGAATTAAAATATAGTTAATATTGTAAACTCAATAATTAGTATATAACGCATGTCAAATGTGTAGATATTGTTTAATATCATTCTAATTTCTTTTTTCAAACAAATATTTGACATATTGATCATTATATAATTATAAAAATTAAAAATAATATTTATATTCTTCCGATTAATGTTCCGATTAATCGGTCCGATTAATCTCCGACTTGCCGATTAATTTCTCGAAGGTACCCTCAACGCCCGCGATTTCTGGAACACTGATATATATATAATAGATTATTTTTGGTCTTTTCCCCCTTAAACTCTTAACTGTCTATTCACCTCTCAATTTTTCTTACTAATTATTTTTTGTCACTTTGTACCTTGAACTTTTTCTTTTAACTTTTTTACTCGCTGGTCTTTGTTTATTCCATTTAGACAAAAAAATAACAATAACTAGTGATAGGTATACATAATTTTGTACAAAAAATTGTACGGAATAACATGATACTTGATGTGGGGTGTTTTAATTGATGTTGATGTAAATGCATATGGTCATTCCAATTAAAATCCACCATATTTTCAACTCTGTACACAAGCATTTTCCTAATTCAAATAATAAAATTTGATAAAAATATAAATGTTCCTCGTCATTTAATTTTAAATTACATGCATATGCATGTGCATAGAAAAAATAGTACTCCTTATTCCTTCATCCTATTTTAATAATAAACTTTCTAAATTTCACACATATTAAGAAATATAAAAAGAAATGTGTATTTTCTTATTTTCACAAGAAAATACAACTTAGTTTTTATAGATTACAATAATTACACATACTCCAACAAAAAAAGTAAATATAACTGTATATATATACACACACACAAACTATAAAATAATATACATTTTAAATTTCTATACAAGGACATTTATGAGTAGGAGGGGAGGGCAGGGTATTTTAGTTAATATTTAACTATAAAATTTGCATGGGTTAAAGAAAATGACAAATATTTTGGTATTTTTTTGTTAACAAAGTGGACTATTAAAATGGGATGGAGGGAGTACTTTTTTGTAAATTTCTCTTTTTTAATTTCCAACCATAATTTTTGTTAATTAATCACCAAAAAAGTTAAAACAAAACTATTATTATTCTGAAACGGTTAAGTTCTATGGAGACCACTTTTTTTTTTAGATTTGGAGACCACTTGTGTTCTACAAGTTAAATATTGCATAAAAACATTGCAAAACATATTATTTTGTGAATTATGCTCGATAAAGATCCTTATTTTATTCAAAATCTTGAATATCATATATGTACTGCATGCAAAAAATTACAAAAATATTTTATTGTGCAAAACATGTTAAGTTTGCAGAACATTTATTCAGCTTGCAGAACATACACATTCTACTTATTAAATTTAAATGATCTTTAATAATTTTAATATATTAATAATACTCGTAAAACATACTTCACAAAATAATATATTTTATAGTGTTTTAATTGCAGAATATATGTGGTCTCCAAGATCTCGGATAAAAAAATGGTCTCCATAGAACTTTCCTCCATTCTGAAATAATGGAGTATATTTTAGTGAATAAGCTGAATCTATTTTAACATTAAGATATCCATTTTCTTATTTTCTCTAAAAAAAATATCAAGTTAGAAAAAAAAGCACAATATATCAGGCCCCTAATTAATCTAATCTGCCGGGATAATTTATCGATAGCCATAAATAATTTATCGATAGCCATAAATTAAATATTGAAATACCTGTACCTGTCAATCAAATGTTGAAACTGCACTGAACCAAAACTTCCCTTGCCTATTTCCTCCCCATATGGCTCCTTGTTGCCGCTAAACTCCTCTCTCATCATTTTTCTGAATCCTTTTTATTTTTCTTTTTTCTAAATCAATTTTCAATATAATATTCTCTTCCCTAATACAATTTCCCCAGAACCCATCTCCTCCTTGAAGATGGGTGTGGGAATATCAAAGCCGTGGAATATGACATCCTGCGGGGCGTTTCGCAGAACCAACAGCGAGATGCAAGATCCCTCAAACTATCAGCGCATCATGGTTGGTGATGATAATCACGATAATGCATCTGCTGTTGATGTTGATTCGAGGTCTACTACCCAAGCCGAAAAGAACAGCTCATCGGTGCCAAAGGAAGATGTCGGAAAAGAGGAGAAGAGTACAACCACAAGTCCTATTAATATCAATAATTATCAACATGAGGAGGATGAAGAAGTGGAAAGGATTTCAGATTATGACAGTCCAATGTTCATGAAATCACCTAGTTTTCGAGATTTCGTACGTCCAATCGATCTTCTTGATCATGGCGTCAAGAAAGGTACATGGTTTCTCTCCTTCTCTTCCAATTAACTCAGGGTGTGTTATGACTTATGATTGAAACAAGGTTGAACATGCATGCATGCATGCAATATTAATGCAATCAGTAATACACATTTCTTGATGCCATAATGACATGTTACATTTAAAATTGCGACACAGTGCATGCATGCATTACCAATAGTTTTGTTTCATGAATCGTGACACGAACAATTCAACAAATGCAGGTAAGAAAGGAGAAGAAACGAGAGAAAACAAGACAGAAGCAGAAGGTCCTAAGTATGTTTGTAACGGAGAGGTACCTAATTCACTAATCAAATATAAGACTCAGGAATTTAATTGTTAATTACAAGAAACTAATTTGATGTCACTTTTCAACTTGCAGTTTTGTATGCGGGAGGAAAAAAAGAACGAAACGCCAGTAGAAAATAAAGAAGCTGGTCCTGAGAAAGAAAAAAGAATATACAAAATATTTTCACAATATTACAAGCCAAGTACTGTTAGTGGTGGTGTAAAAAGCCTTTTCTACCACCAACCTAAGCACCCCAAACAGCCTAATTAGGACCCTTTGATCACTATTTTTTTTTCTGTTTTTATGTTTTGTCAACTCTTGTTTAATACACAAGTCGAAACATAGAGCGATAATTGTACTTATATATGGACGTAGAGAGGGTCTGGAGTTGGCTATGAATTAAGCAATTTCTCGTACTGAGGTGGGAGTCGACTCTGTTTCGCCATCTCAATACGGGTTTTGCGATCTCTGATATGGGTCTTTTGGTGGAGGTTTTATGGGAATTTATCAGTTTCTAAGTAATGCTTGTAAAATACCAGATGAACCAAAACAGTGTTCCAGATGGTCTCCGAGTACTGTCAAAATTGCGAGAACTTTAAGATTTGGTTTGGGGATGAAGCCCGGCTCTATAAATTCATACCCTTCTCTTTGTCTTGGAGTTCTATACAGTAATACATTGTGCTTATTCGTGTGGTGTACTTTTTTTTTTCTTTGTTAGAGACTTCTGGCTTGTAGGTATTATTTAAGTTATTCCAACTCTTTTTTCTATTAGAGGCTTCTCGCCTGTAGGTATTATTGCAACTTATCCCCACTACATGTTATGTTTGTTAGAATGTTAGTAAAACACTTTCCTTTATTTCATTCAAGCAATTAAAAGCAAAAATAGGTTCTACAAAAAAATAACATATAGGTCCCCCTTTGGGGTGAAAACGAATACGAGACATTCGTGTTCGAATCCGGATTTAACTCGTTAATAACGAATATAATTCGAATTCGTATGAAAAATGATCGAATTCAAATTATGTTTTGTAATTCAAACAAATGTCAAGTCAAATCTTGCCATTTTGATAATCGGTCATATATATATAAAATAATTCGAATAAGTTTATAATACTCAAATTAATATATAACAATTAAAGATATTCAGTTCAAATTCATAAATTATTTTTATAATATATATTAAATGTCATACACATAAATTAAAATGATATTCTATAAAATGATAACATTTTTGTTTTATAATTATATAATCGAGTATTATTAATTTTTAGGTATTATTCTAGACGAATTTGAATCCGAATATATAAAAACGAGTAATTCAAAACTTAACAGAGTCGAACCAAATCAAATAGTTTTCCAATTAGAGTCGAATTTAAGCACAATGTAAATTTTTCTATTCGAATCCGAACCGAACTTGTACGATTATTTATAAATTCGAGTCGAATCTTATCTTACCGTTATTTGCACAGGTTGATTCGTTTTCACCCCAGGTCCCTCTCGAACTAAATTGTTCTATAAATTATAAATATACTAATTATTAAGTCGGCAATGCACGAATTTTGGAGAGCTAAACCACAAGAATCTCGTTACGCTAGCTAATTATACTAGTTTAAAACCAGTGCGATGCACAAATTTTTCACATATATATTTTAATATTAAATTTTTTTATATAATTTTTTTTATAGCAAATTTGATCATGTTTTAATCATATTGTACTTTTTTAAATAATTGACATTAGTAATTTATATCGGTAAAAACGTATCTCGAGGAGATTGTAACCTTAATAGTGTAATATCGTTAATAATAATTATAATCTTCATTTAATTGATTGCATGTACTGTTTAGAACTAAGAAAGAAAATATCAATTCTAAATTTTAATGTTGTTATTGTGAGGATTCGAATCTTAAACTTTTTGGTAGATAGCCTAAATAAAAACTATTTTTAATATTGTTGCTAAGTGGATTCGAATCTTGAGTTGTTATAGAGCAAACTAAATAGATAATATTCTTTGTCATAAATCTAACGGTTCTTATTTACGTAACGCCCCCAAATCTGGGGCCAGGTTTCTGGGTCGTCACACAATCCTTCACTCATGTGTAACCTGTATTAATTCAATAATCCAACAGACCCCAATCTCACGAACACACACAAGTTATAGCCTTAGAAACGATGTACAAAATGTAATCTTCTTTTATTACAATTCAACTGTTATTTACATGATCTTAAACAATTATTCGTAACATCTACATGAAGTTACAATAATTACTACGAACATCTTATACCTATCTCAATACTCTGGTCCACCTGAGACAAAGCTGTAAGGGATTCTCCCCACGATTTTAAGTGACTGAGCCCCACGCCGGCATACTGGTAATCTGTTGTATTGTGACATTTAAAAGAAAGCAAGAGTGAGCCAAAATGCTCAGCCATAAAAATCAACAGTATGAAAAGACCGTTAAAGAAATTATATTAATATGTATAAGGATATGCATTTATTCAAAGTAGTTTTTTTGGTGATACACACCTCTTTTCAAAACAATTCTTTGATTGACTTATTAGTCTGCAAATACCTTAATGGTAAACCCAACACCTAGGCTTGGGTTACGGTATTGCATCTGTTAGGTCACACTTTCACTGTAGAGGGGGTGAATACAGTGTTTATTACAATCAAATCAAACTTCAAGAACTTATGTAACAGAAAACAAACTTTATTGAAACAATAAACTCTGTTACAATCTGGAACTGTTATCTCTCAGTGATGAACAAAATATCACGAGAGCTGCTAGGGTTACAGTAAATAATATTCTCGATAATGATAACACTTATAGTGTAAACCCTATGTCTGTGTTTATATACTACACAGTTACAAGATAATCGCTAATTGATATGGAATATAATTCTGCTTCCTAATATATATCAATCAGATATCTTCTATTCCAAGTATTCCATTCTTCACGGAATTCCTTCTTCATGCATATCTCTTCTTATGTTTATCTTGATCTTCTTAACTTCAATCAGCTACTGTCCTTATCTGATCGTCCTTCAGCACTTAAGTTCTGATATCTATCTCCTGATGCTTATCTCCTGATAACATAAGTACTGATATCCCTTAAGTTCTAACGTCCAGTATAAGTACTGATCAGTTAAGTACTGATTTGTTCTGTTCAAATAAGATCTGAAATCTAAACATAAAACATATTAGCCATGACATTATCAAATATATCTAACAATCTCCCCCAACTTATAAATTAGCAAAATATACAAGTTTAAGAGATATTTGATGATGTCAAAAACATTAAGTACAAATGCATGAGAAATAGACAAGATAACTACAACTTACAGTCCTTAAAGCTTTTACCAATTCAACTTCTGATAACAACTTTGGTCTGTATACACATCAGAATTTAAGTAGTTGTAGATCTTTGACTTGGCTTCATCATTTTCTGATCTCTCTGATGTCAGGAGTTGTTCTGAGATAATTCTTCAACAAACATTTCTCAGCATATCTGAGTTCATCAATCATTCTCCGTTTGACATCTTTAAGCTCTGCAGTATCTTTACCAGTTTGAAATATTGCAGCTCTGAGATCATTAATCTTTGCTTTTCTCAACTCCCGATCTAGTCTTATGACATAAGCTTTGTTAGACTCTAGATTGAATTCAAGCCCCTTAATACCAAGATATGTTCTGATCTGTGCAGTATTAGGCTTCATATCAACAATATCACCATTGTGATTTCTGTACTTTGGAACATATCTGCTGTCAGACTTAACAGAATAAAGCCTTTTCTGTCTCTGAATATGTTCTTTTAAGTAGTTTGCAGCAGTCTCTGTTATTCTGTTATCCACTTGAAGTAAGAAAAGTACATGCTCCAATTCTTCAAAATACTTCAAAGGAATGGCATTTTGTCTTATATGATAAACCCTACCATCTGTCATGAAATACAACATGATGTATTCTTTCAAGTAGGTATGGTAAACCATCTGTACAGATTCTAGTTGATTCAATCTCTCAGGAGTTGCTCCAATACCTGGTTCACTCAAGGAAGTTGGATCATCGGTAGTGTTGTGTACTCTTCTTTCATCAGCACTTCCCAATCCAGTTTTATCTCTAGCTTCCTTTCCAGTAACTACTCTTGCTTCAAAACCACTTGGAGTAGTCTTCAAAGATTGAGTCTGTTTTGCTTTAGTGAATCCTGGTAGGAGTGTTTTAGATTTATTTTCTGATATCAAGTTAACTTGAGCACTGTCAGAGGTTACTTGCTTCTTATGAATATCAGAACTTACAATTTCTTGACTCTGAACAACTTGAGCCATGTCAGAGGTTGTTTTAAGAACATTTCTTGAAGTCAGAGCAAAATCATCTTTTCCATCAGTAATTTCTTCTTCCTCAGGAGGTACATAAGGCTTGATAGGTTCACCAACCTTTTCTTTACCCTTGGATCTTGGATCTATCTGTGGTTGTGATCTAGCCAAAGTTTCTTCAGTATGTATCCTTTCTTTGATCACAATGCCTTTAGGTTTTGGAAGTAACTTTTTACCAGAAGCTTCAGATTTAGATGTGACTTTCTCTGATTTAAGTCTGGCTTCTTCTTCCTTTAAACTTTCCAAGTCCATCCCTGGATTTTCTTGAAGAAATAACTGTCTTGACATTTCCTCATCAAGATCTAGAAGTTCATCAGAACTTATCCTTTTACCAGCAGCAGAACTTATTCTTTTCCCAGTATCAGAACTTGTTCTGTGACTAGCTTGTCTTGATGTAAACCTTCTACCTTGACTATGACCACTACCCATTCCAGAGTTTCCTTGGTCATCTTTTCCATCATCCTTTCCTTGCAGTGTCTTGTTGGTTTTGCATTTGGACTTAATTACCTTCTCCCCCTTTTTGGCATCAGCAGGTAATAAAAGAGAGATAAGTAGTTCCACTGAGGTCTGGATTTCAGTAAGTTGCGATTGCTGAGAAGCTTGATTTGTCAGAATTTGATCAATCTGAGCTTGTTGCTTCTCTTGAGTTTTCTCAATATAAGCAACCCTGTCAATGGTAGGTTGGAAGAACTTTTTCTTATCAATTTTCCAAACTTGTTCCTGTTTGATAAAGTTCTCCTGAATCTTGTGTAGCTCTGCATGAGTGTTGGAATGAAGACCTTGTAGATGTTTAGTACTCAATGCAGTGACTCTAAGCTGGGTTTTAAAATCATCAGAATGTAACATTTCATCAGCTTTAGTCAAGTGCTCAGCAAGATGTAAAGCATTTGGAACACATGAAACTGAGTTCCATTCCTTAGTCCACTCCTGACCTGCAGGAGTTTCACTCCAAGGTACTGGTGCATCCCTGATAACAAACTCCTTTACCAGTTCAGACTTAGGAAGAGTCAGTGGAGGAGTATGTCCTGAAGGACCTGCTTCATCAGCATCTACAGTTGTAGCAGCCTCACCAGTATCTCCAACATTTGCAGCATCAGAACTTAGAGAATCAGTATCTTCTGATAAGACAACTGTGTGAGTAGCAATGGAGGCTTCAACATCCTCTAATTGCTGATCTGATACTAAGTTCTGATCAACAACCATATCCTGATGCTCACCTAAAATCTGATCATCAGCATCTTGATGCAGAGAAGGTTGTAGTGATAACTCAGGAGTTTGAACAGCATCAGTAACAGGTGTTGTGGAAGGATTATTTGCTGTTGGAGCTTCTAAGAAAAGTATTTCAGGCACAACCAGGTTCTGAATATCAATTTCAGCACTTGTGCCTGGATCAACAAGAGACATAGAAGGTGAATTAGCCTGGTCAGATACAGGTTCCTGAGATGGAGTTGATGGAGAAGAAGTGACTGGAGCAAATTCCTTGTCTTGTGAGATCAGAGATTCCTGATCCCCTTCCTTAGCTGCTTCCTCCTCATCATCTGAAACTGGCCTTTGTGCCCTCTGTTTCTTGTACTTCCTTGTTGATTTGGATTCCTTGGGAGTTTCAGGAACCGTCATACGTCTAAGCCTCTTGAGAAGCCTAGAACCCCCAATTGCAGAATCCGTCTGAGAAGTTGCCTTCTCAGCTTCATTTATCAAGAGACACAGTTTTAATTCAAAATTTAAACCGTTAGCACTGATTGAATTATTTTTCACTGCAACATTAATATTCTGAAAATGAATCATGTTAAAAATGACCGAGATAATTTCGATGAATAAGTGCTGACAAAGAATCAGAACTTAAATAAAGACAAAATTTAAATGGTCATCAGAATATCAAGCAGGATTTAACAACACAAGATAAAATAACTCAGAGACAAAATCTTGAAGTAAAAACAGTTTTCATTAATATATCAAGTCAATACATATATGAAATAGAAATTACATCAATACAAGATTTTCCCTAAGCTTCTAATCCTAACGTCAACAGCTTTAGTCCTAGCTAAGAAGCCTGACAAAGCTGATGATGAAGAAGAACAGGAAGAAGACGAGATTAAGTCATCTTCCTCTTCCTATCTTCGACAAACAAGATAGCGAGTCGAATGATTCGCTCTTGCTGACGGATAGCTTCCCGCCGTTCCGCCTCCAATCGATCAAGATGAAGCTGGTAGTCCATCTCGAAGAACAGAAGTTGGTTCAGCACCGCCTGTGGGACAGAGCCCCATATCTCTTCAGGAATGGCAGTTACATGCCACTCCTGCTGCCAGTCGGCGCAGCTAAGCTCCATATGAAAATTTTGGTAATTGAAAAACATGTTGTATCGAACCATGATGCTTTTGAAAAAGAATATGAAGTTACGATTGTGAGAAAAATTGATGAAAGGGCTAAAGTGAAGTGGCTGATTATATAGGCAAGAGAATGCCAAGAGACGCAAAGATATTTAATGCTGACAGGTAGAATTAATTCTACCTCGTCTCCCTAGACTTTGAAAAAGAATAACAGTCATTGGAAAGAGGAATCATGGTCTAGACCGCACAAGACACAAGAAATAGTGGACTGTTCAAGTACAAAACCATTAATCCTAATCATAGTGACTATTAATCTTCCACTTCAACATATGCGAGTACAAACTGAGACTGTTATTAAATTTCATTCAAAGATAAGCCAAGTAAAAGATTAGACTGAGAAATCAGAACTTAGACCTATACCAGAACTTAACAGTCATCAGAACATAATTTCTTAACTCGAAAAAGGAATGCTCATCTTAGTAAATACTCATACAAGTTCTTAGTTATGAACGTCAGAACTTAATCATCAGAACGTGTAACTAGAACTTGTCCTCAGAATTTGTGCAAAAATGACACAATGATTGTTTATCTAAAATAACATAGACCACCACAGAAATTTTCATCATTCAGATGGAGTGATTAGTGTGTGCATTAAGCTAAATAACAGACAAAGAGTAAAGTCTGATCTACTTCAGTATATCTTAGAAATAAGTCATAATTAAAATTTTGCTAAAGAGCTGTCATTATCCTGAAACCTACTGATAAATGAGTTCATGCATGAGTCCACCTCAACTGTTTTTGTGCTAATTTTATGCATCTTTAAAATTCTCTTGTACAGTGGCTTCTCAGTGTAAGTGAGTCACGACTGCTTATCAGAATTTATGCTATTATCAGAGTATTTCTCCAGTAATCATAGAGTGTGAAAAGTCACCAAGAAAATATTTTGCTTTTCTAATGCATATTTACTTAATACCAGCAATGCACTTGGGTCGTCCCTTTCACATTTGTACTCTAGATCTCAAAGGAGTACCTGATTTTATTCTTTTTTTTTTTTAATAATAAGAGAGGTCTATCAGCACTTAGTACATTCAGCAGTTTTACTAGTATTAGAACTTAACAGATGAGTAGCATTATTCTAATTTGTGACTTAGTAATAAGATATACAAAGTAAACTTAACTAAGCTCAGTTATCAGAATTTGCTAGTGTCATAAGATTTCCACTGAAATAATTACTTCTTCCATGGAATCATTTGTTTATTGAAGATTACTAGATCAGTATCTAGCACAGTTATCCTCATAGGATTGAATAGTTACTGAAACAGACATATCACTTATCAGAGTTTAGAAACATATATCAGACAACAGTCAGTACTTGAAGACATTTATCAATTAATGCACAGAATATACAAAGAGATTAATTCTGTAAATACTGATCATAAAGTCTGATAACATAGAACACGTTTAAGCAGATTTAGAGAAAGAACCTGAAATCATTCCAAGTTCATTTACCAATTTTGTAAAGGTAGCTTCACACAGTGGTTTTGTGAAGATATCTGCTACTTGTTGATCTGTGGGAACAAAATGCAATTCCACTGTACCTTCATCCACATGTTCCCTGATGAAATGGTACCTGATGCTGATGTGCTTTGTCATAGAGTGTTGAACTGGATTACCTGTCATAGCAATAGCACTTTGATTATCACAGTAAATAGGGATTTTGAAATATGTTAACCCATAATCCAGTAACTGATTCTTCATCCAGAGAATCTGTGCACAGCAGCTTCCTGCAGCAATATACTCTCTTCTGCAGTTGATGTGGAAATTGACTTTTGTTTCTTGCTATACCAAGAAACCAACCTGCCTCCAAGAAATTGGCAGCTACCACTTGTGCTTTTCCTGTCAATTTTGCAACCTGCAAAATCTGCATCTGAGTAACCTATTAATTTAAAATCTGATTCTCTAGGATACCATAATCCTAGATCAGCTGTTCCTTTAAGATACTTAAAGATTCTTTTTACAGCTGTTAAGTGCGGTTCTCTTGGATCTGCTTGAAATCTTGCACAAAGACAGGTAGCAAACATGATATCTGGTCTATTAGCAGTTAGATAGAGAAGTGAGCCAATCATACCTCTGTAATCAGTAATATCTACTGAATTACCAGTTCCTTATCCAGTTTTGTTGCTGTGGCCATGGGAGTGGATGCACTTGAACAGTCTTGCATTCCAAATTTCTTCAGCAAGTTTCTGGTGTACTTAGATTGACAAATAAAAGTTCCTTCTTCACTCTGTTTGACTTGAAGGCCCAGAAAATAACTGAGTTCTCCCATCATACTCATCTGATATCTTGACTGCATTAGTTTGGCAAACTTTTTGCAAAGTTTGTCATTTGGAGACCCAAAAATAATATCATCAACATAAATCTGGATCAAAAGTAAGTCCTTGCCATGGTTGAGATAGAACAGTGTTTTGTCAATAGTTCCTCTGTTGAATCCACTTTCCAGAAGAAACTGAGCTAAAGTCTCATACCATGCTCTAGGAGCTTGCTTAAGTCCATAAAGTGCTTTATCAAGCCTGTAGACATAATCTGGATGTTTGGAATCTACAAAGCCTGGAGGTTGTTCAACATATACTTCCTCTTCCAATTCTCCATTGAGAAAAGCACTTTTCACATCCATTTGAAAGATAGTAAACTTTTTGTGAGCAGCATAAGCCATGAATATCCTTATGGCTTCTAACCTAGCAACTGGAGCAAATGTTTCATCATAGTCAATTCCCTCTTGTTGAGAATATCCTTTTGCAACCAGCCTTGCCTTGTTCCTTACAATTATGCCATCACTGTTAGTTTTGTTTCTGAATACCCACTTTGTACCAACAACCGATCTATTCTTAGGTCTTGGCACTAAGGTCCAGACTTTGTTTCTTTCAAATTCATTCAACTCTTCCTGCATTGCTTGTACCCAATCAGCATCTTGAAGAGCTTCTTCCACTTTCTTTGGCTCAGACTGAGAGAGAAAAGAATTGTAAAGACATTCATTCGAAGTACCTGTTCTAGTTCTGACACCTGCCTCAGGATTTCCAATTATCAAATCAGGTGTATGTGATTTTGTCCACTTCCTTGCAGATGGAAGATTTTCTCTAGAACTGGATGCTCCCCCATGATTCATGCTGTCTTCGGTTTCATTTTCTGATGCTCCCCCTGAAACTATGCTCTCTGAGTTGGATCCTTCAGTATTTAGATTTTCAGTACTTGGCTTATCAGAACTTGACGAATCAGAATTTGAAGAGCCAGATGTATGTTCTGATGCTTCTTGAGATGTGATAATATCTTGAGTATGCTCCCCCTACATTGGTGCATCTTCCTTTGACGTAGTCACCACAGTTTCAATAACATCAGAGTTTAATCCATCAGAATTTACAGTATCAGGACTTAGACTGTCAGGACTTGAGGTATCAGAATATGAATCTTCATTTTCAAATCTCAGCTGATCATGATCAATGCAATCTTCAAGTCCAGTGATCTTCTTGTCATCAAAAGAGACATTGATAGATTCCATGACCACTTTTGTTCTCAAATTATAGACTCTGAAGGCTTTTGTAGAAAGTGGATATCCAACAAAGATTCCCTCATCAGCTTTTAGATCAAACTTGGATAGCTGTTCAGGATGAGTCTTGAGAACAAAACACTTACATCCAAATACATGAAAGTATTTGAGATTTGGCTTCTTGTTCTTCACCATCTCATATGGTGTTTTTCCATGCTTGTTAATGAGTGTTGCATTTTGAGTAAAACAAGCAGTCTGCACAGCTTCAGCCCAGAAATAGGTTGGAAGCTTTGCTTCTTCAAGCATTGTTCGTGCAGCTTCAATGAGAGTTCTATTCTTCCTTTCAACAACTCTATTTTGCTGTGGAGTTCCAGGAGCAGAAAATTCCTGCTTTATTCCATGATTTTTGCAGAACTCTTCCATTATCAGATTCTTGAATTCAGTGCCATTATCACTCCTCAAAATTTTCACAGAATCTTTGATCAATTTATCCAGATGTTTGACATGATCAATCAGGATAGATGCAGTTTCACTTTTTGTGTGCAAGAAATACACCCATGTGTATCTGGTGAACTCATCTACTATGACCAACGCATATTTCTTCTTTGCAATAGACATGACATTCACTGGACCAAATAGATCAACATGAAGCAGATAATAAGGCTCAAGAATTGATGATTCAGTCTTGCTCTTGAATGAAGATTTTCTTTGTTTAGCCTTCTGACATGAGTCACAAAGACCATCAGGAACAAACACTGATTTTGGCAGTCCTCTCACAAGATCTTTCTTGATCAGTTCATTTATCTTGTTGAAGTTTAAATGAGAGAGTTTCTTGTGCCAATTCCAGCTTTCTTCAGTTGAGGCTCTACTTACTAAACAGATTGCAGAACCATCAGAACTTGTTGAAAGCTTAGCTTCATAAATGTTACCACGCCTGAATCCCTTCAGAACAATTTTTTCTTTAGATTTACTAACTATTTCACAATGTTCTGCAAAGAAATCAACATGATAACCTCTGTCACAGATTTGACTTATACTCAGTAAGTTGTGTTTAAGTCCTGAGACCAGAGCTACATCTTTAATGATGACATTCCCAAGATTGATATTGCCATATCCCAAAGTTTTTCCAATGTTGCCATCTCCATAAGAAACACTTGGGCCAGCTTTCTCCACAAAGTCTGATAGCAGGGCCTTATTTCCAGTCATATGTCCTGAACATCCACTGTCCAGAACTAAAATATTTTTCCTGTTGCCCTGCAATCAAAAATACCACTAATTATTAGTTTTAAGGACCCAGACTTGCTTGGATCCTTTGGCCTTTTTAGGTTTGTTAACATTTGCAGCGGATTTAGCATCAGATTTTATGTTAACAGTTTTCTTATCAGAACTTATACTACCAGACTTTGAATCAGAACTTACACTAGAAGGAACAACAGAAACTTTCTTTAAAGAAGGTTTTATTTGATAATAATCATAGTACAAACTATGATATTCCTTACAAGTATAAATGGAATGCCATAAACTACCACAATGAAAACAAGGATCTTGTGGTTTGTATCTAACAGACTGACTCTTAACTCCTGATCTTGTAGATAAGGAGTTAATATTCTTATTCTTCCTGCAAAAAGAAGCCAGATGGTTAGAACTTCCACAGTTATGACACGCTTTCCTAGGAGCATCAGGAACAGATTTATAGTTATTGCTTTTATTCACACCTTCCTTTCCATTCCTGTTTTTCCTAGGTGATTTTACCTTGTTTGCATTCTTAACATCTTTCAGCTTATGCTTAAGCTGCTTCTTTGTCATTAAGCCTATGTTAACTTCAGCTGTCTTTTCCTGTTTTAGTTTGTCAGAAGCTAATTCTTTTTTAACTTCTGATTTCTCATTTTCAGGGTTTTCAGTTACAAACTTAACAGGTTTTAACTTCAGCTTTTGCTTATCAATAGGCTTAATTTCTACAGTTCCTTTTTCATTTTTATTTTCTCCATAACCTAAGCCCTCTTTCCAGTTTCCACTGCTTAGCAAATTTTGAGTTGTTTTGCCAGAGTTAGTCCAAGTTCTGATAATCTCTCTCTCCTTTTCTAACTCAGTTTTTAGAGATTCATTCATTTTTAGCACTTCATCCCTAACATAAAAAGCATCATCTCTATCCTGCTGAGTTTGATGGAACATGACTAACTCTTCTTCTAAGAAATCATTTCTGTTCCTAAAAGCAAGATTTTCAGAAGTTAATCTTTCACATGTTAAAGTTTGATCTCTATAACTAACAAACATGGTTTTAAGATATCTTCTCAACTCATTAATATCATCAGTATGAAAAGCATAAGTAGTTTGAGGTACCTTTGTTTCAGCAGCTTCAGAACTGCTCTCAGAACTTGATTTATCAGCATTTGCCATCAATGCATAGTTCTCCTCACTTTCAGAGTCTGAGGTGTCTGTCCAGCTTTTCTGCTTTGTGACAAGAGCTTTGCCTTTGTCACTCTTGGTCTTCTTGCAATCAGGAGATATGTGGCCTTTCTCACCACAATTATAACATTTAACATTAGCGTAATCTCCTCTGTCAGACTTTCCTCCTCTTCCTTCAGATCTTCTGAAATTCTTCTTATCAGAACTTATGCCTTTTCTGGAAAACTTCTTTCCCTTCCTGAACTTCCTGTATGCAATCTTTGTGATTCCTTTCACCATAAGAGCACACAGCTTCATCATCTCCTCATCAACATCAGTTTCAGGCAAGCTTTCAGAATCTGAGTCATCATCACTCTCAGAACTTGATGACTCAGTATCAGACTTTATGATAAGAGCTTTACCCTTGTCTTTCTTTGAGGAAGGTGGTTTGGGGGATTCCTCTTCAGCCTTGAGAGCAACTGTCCTTGACTTTCCTCCTTTCCTCTTGCTTCTTTGTTCCATCTCAAGTTCATGAGTCTTGAGCATTCCATAGATTTCATCAAGAGTTGTTTCATCAAGATTGTAGTTGTCTCTTATTGTTGTTGCCTTCAAATCCCAACATTCAGGAAGAGCTAACAGGAATTTAAGGTTTGTATCTTCAAGATCATACTCCTTATTTACTAATGACAAGTCATTCAAGAGTTTGACAAATCTATCATATACATCAGTCAATGACTCATTAGTCCTAGAGTCAAAGTGTTCATACTCTTGAGTGAGTATTGTCTTCCTGTTCTTCTTAACTGTTTCAGTTCCTTGACACCTTATCTCCAGTGCATCCCATATCTCCTTAGCAGTCTTGCAGTTGATTACCCTATTTGACATTACATTATCAATGGCACTATGCAATAAGTGTCGTACCTTGGCATCCTTAGCAATAGATGCTATATCTTCAGCAGTGTAATCACTCTTTTCCTTTGGTACGGTCTTTGCTGCTTCACCTGCAACTACAACAGCGAGCTTGGTAGGTTTGTGAGGCCCTTCCTTGATTCTATCAAGGTATTCTGGATCTGTTGCTTCCAGAAACATGGTCATCCTTACCTTCCATATGGGATATTCAGATGGTCTCAATATGGGAACTCTGATAGTCTCATATCGACTCTGAGTTGATGTCTTTGATGATTCCTCAGTTTTGGTAGGCTTAGTTGGAGTTTCTGTGTCAGACATGATTGTGTTTGGATCTTTAACTGAATGTGTGTTAACAGTAGGTTCTGATACCACTTGTTAGGTCACACTTTCACTGTAGAGGGGGTGAATACAGTGTTTATTACAATCAAATCAAACTTCAAGAACTTATATAACAGAAAACAAACTTTATTGAAACAATAAACTCTGTTACAATCTGGAACTGTTATCTCTCAGTGATGAACAAAATATCACGAGAGCTGCTAGGGTTACAGTAAATAATATTCTCGATAATGATAACACTTATAGTGTAAACCCTATGTCTGTGTTTATATACTACACAGTTACAAGATAATCGCTAATTGATATGGAATATAATTCTGCTTCCTAATATATATCAATCAGATATCTTCTATTCCAAGTATTCCATTCTTCACGGAATTCCTTCTTCATGCATATCTCTTCTTATGTTTATCTTGATCTTCTTAACTTCAATCAGCTACTGTCCTTATCTGATCGTCCTTCAGCACTTAAGTTCTGATATCTATCTCCTGATGCTTATCTCCTGATAACATAAGTACTGATATCCCTTAAGTTCTGACGTCCAGTATAAGTACTGATCAGTTAAGTACTGATTTGTTCTGTTCAAATAAGATCTGAAATCTAAACATAAAACATATTAGCCATAACATTATCAAATATATCTAACACATCTCAATTCCAATTGGAAGAATAGGATATTCACTGGAGCCGCCGCTTACGATGATCAGTCGTAAGACGGAAATTAGTAACCTTTTCTACTAGTAGAAGGACGACACTTCGTATCCCGGTTATCACCCTTGCCGCATTCGGGCTACGTGTCCCATTTCGGGTATACACATACTTTACAAGTTCCTGAGTACACAGAGTACCTTCGCCTGCGGTACCTTTGGTAGTCTCCCTAGTACTTTCGTACTAGAGTCTACCCCTCCAAGTCCTTTGAAGAATTCTATCATATCTCGAGAACTCGAAACACATCGAAGTTGCCCAAGCATTTTGCTTGATAGAAACAGCTCATCTTATATAAACACACACACACACACATATATATATATATATATGTACTTCCGAAAATTTTCATAGGAAGTACTAAGGTAATGTGAGTTGACCGTTGTCAACAGATAATTAAATAAGGGGGAGTTTCTTTTGAAACTATATTCAAAATATTTAAAATACGTCAAGATAATATTTTCGACGATCTGAAAGAATTAGAATGATTTTCTGAATCTTCAGAAAATATTTAAAAAATAGGTTTTACGAATTTTAAATCATATTAAATCATTTAGTAAATATTTAAAAATTAAATAATAATTATTAAATAATTAAACCTCAAATAATTATATTTTAAAAGAATATTTGAATTAATATTCCTCAACTAATTTATGTTTAAAAAAATTAAGTAATCTTTAATAGATATATATAATCGAGTTTGAAATAAATAATTGTTGGAGTATACTTCTCCTATTTAAAAATGAATATCCGAAATAATATTCATTGTTCGAGTGATTAAATATAGTTGAGGGAATACGATCTTTGGAAATCGTTTTAAATAAATTCGAGATATTTAATACTTCGCAAGTGGACATAGTCCCTTGTAATAAAATAAATACGAACTTTACTTGTCCAAAACATCTCCGAAATACTTCCGAGTTTTTAAATAATACATATCGACCGACTCTCGGTCTACAATATATATATGCTACGCTACTCTCTAGCGTTAACATTTCTCAAATATAAATACCTCCGGAATACTTCCGGGTTTTTATAAACTAACACCGACTGACTCTCGGTCTAAATATATATTTTCAATCCGATATTTTTACTGTACCAAAATTATCATATCTTATGATTCAATATATAATAATTTGTAAAACACTGTAAAACATTCATCACGCATATATCGCAGTGTTTAAAAGCAATCACAACACAATAGTTCTAAAAAGGTAGGGTTTGAAAACTTGCCTGAAGTCCAAGATACATTTCCCGACTTCCTCTTGTTCCGGGTTTTCTAATTAACAAATATCATAATCTTTGTTAGGAATATGTTGTGAAATTGATGATAAATTAAACAGAACACCTTAGTAGATTTAACTTAGTGAATTTTGTAGCACTCGACGGATGATTAAATATAGTCCCGACGGATGATTCAATGTAGTCCCAACGGATGATGATTTGACATCCATCGAGTGAGTAACTTATGTAATAATAAGTATTGTAGCACATTTCTGCAAACAACTTTGTATAGATTCTGTAGGAGCATATGAATCATGTTGACTACTAGTAATTATGCAGAATAGGTTGATTAATTGTAAATATGAGATATCTTGTAATTATGTATAAATGAAATGGAGTCAAGTGACAAATAGCTACCCGGCGGATGAACAACAAAGCTATCCGACGGATGATCAACAAAGCTACCCGACAGATGACAAGCATGTACCCGACGGATGATCAAATTCAAATATTTGTTGATAGTGACAACACAGTCACATGCGTTGGGTGTTTGCAAAAGGAATGTGGGAGCCTGTTTAGCAGGAATTTGAGAATAAAGAAGTATTACCATTTTCATGCTATTATGAAGATATTCAAAGATGCTGGAATAGAGTAGTGAAGTAGCACATAGTTAGACTACATATGTTTTGTTTTATTATCTTGTCTTATTGTCATGTAAACTTGGTGATATATAAACCAAGTGTAGCAAGTAGAACAATTATCGAACTAAACACACACATTTTCAGAGAAACATTTTCAAGCTATATTCTGTAGTATTTCTCTGTAAGTTTAGTTGTTGTTATTCCCAGTGGACTAACAATGAGATTTACAGAAGGGGGTTGAATGTAAATCTCAAAACTTTTTCAAGTTTTGAGCAGTTTCTAAGGCTAAGTGTTTTAGAGAGCAAATGTGTGAATTGCTTGAAGCTAATACAGACAGATATATATTCAAACACAAATGTAAAGAACACAAAGAACTTAAAAACTTATCTGGTGGATTTGTTGTTCCACCAGAGATGTATTATTTCAGAAAATCTGTGATTCAAAGAATTAAATCACAGCAGCGTCCTAGTACAAACTAGATGATTTTCTCTCTGGATTTTTCTAAACAGCTCTGGAAAATTCACCATCTAATTACTAGCTGCTACTTGGTTTATATACCACCAAGTTTACAAATGAAGACAAAACTGTAAAATATAATTAAAAGATTCTTCACATGTTTAGCTGTGAATCTTTGAATACTTCCTTGTTTGCACCAGAATGGAAATGCTGCATTTTCTTGATTCCTCCTAGAGGCTGCCACATTCCAGTTTGTCTCTGTCAACCCATGTGCCTCTGTCAGCTTATGAATTGTCACTATCAACTGCTATTTGAACTAAGCATCCGTTGAAGCTTTCATCCGTTGATGGCTTTATCCGTTGAAGCTTTATCCGTTGATGCATTTATCCGTTGAAGCTTTATCCGTTGATGCATTAGCAGTTGAAGCTTTATCCGTTGAAGCACTCATCCGTTGATGGATGTTATTCGTTGAAGCTTTAGAGACATCCGTTGAAGCTTTGTTTCTCATCCGTTGAAGGCCTTTAATATCAGTTGATACTACTTCACTTATATAAAGTTACAAGGCATGAAATATTTACAATTAGCCCTCCTATTTGCATATCCACTAGTAGTCAACATGACTAATAATTTTCCACAACATCTAAGAATTACAACTTAAATACAGAGAATGAAATGTGCTACAATACTAAACTTATTTCTAAGTAAAGCTACTCCTTCAACGGATAACCAAAATGGTCTTATCCGTTGAGGCTACAAACATTAGATTTCTACTTAAGTGTTTTGTTTAACTTATCATCAAACTAATACACATATTCCTAACAATCTCCCCCTATTTATGTCTACTAGAACTGTAGGCATAAATTTGGGTTTAACTTGATGATAACAAAACACTTATCAAACATAAGAACTGAAATAAAGTAGAAATTCAAAAGTGCTGCAAAAATGTGTATACTGAGATAGAATTGAAGAATTACATTGTTTCCAAGGGTGCTCCTTTAGCCTGAGTAGATTAATTTCTTTTCCTTTGATCCCTTGTTTTCTTCCCTAGCCTCCTGTCATTCTCCTCTATTTGGAGTTGGAGTTATCTGTAGAATTCAGCTTCATCTTCTTCATTGATGTCCAACTTAGATTGCATATCCTTGAGAGTTTCATTACTGGCAATCTTGAGCTGATCTTCAAGTCTGAAAAATCTTCTGACTCCTTTATTGTCTCTGAACTCCATCAACCAATGAGGTGATTTATGAACTGTAATTCCTCTCTCTTGGATGAGTAATGTTCTAGGCAAGGCATTGGGCTCCCACCAAGTTTTCCTTATGATGGCAATCTTGTTGAGAATCTCAGTTTTGGCAGTCCTGGTAAAGCCAGAATCCCTTTTTATGGCTGAGTAGACTCTAACCAAGGTAGAATAGCCTTCATTCAGAATTCTGTATAGAGGCCAAGTCATTTCCCCACTTCCTTTATATTTGAACACTAGTCTTTCTGGAAGCTGTCTGTAGGCATCTATTCCCCTTACTTCCTCCAGCTCATCCAGATAGAGTTCAATGTCTGAAAATTCCTTTATATCACAAATGTGAACATAATCATCCTTTGAGGCTTGTGGCTTAGGCTTAGGCTTCTGAGTGAATTTGATTGAGGTTAGAGGAGGTGTTGATTTGATTTTTCTTTTCTGTTTCTTTGATGGTGGAGAGGTGGTTAAGAAGGTGGGCAATTTGATGGTGTCCCAATCAATTGGCTCCTCCTTAGGAGTGATTGTTTCACCATGGATGTTTATGAAGGGGTCAGGCACAATGGGTTCAGGAATAGAAGGTAGTGGTTTGGATTTTGATTGGGTTTCTTCAGTTTCATCTACCATCTTCCTTTTTGCATTGACCTTCTTTTTGTTCCCTTTCTGCCATTCATTTATTTCCTTACTTCTTTCTTCCACATCATCACTAAGCATGTCCCCCATACCTACATCTTCACCCTTGTCTTCAATTTCTTTCTTTTCTTCAGCTTGACTTGACTTTAGCTGTTTTTCAAGCTTTGCTTGTGCTCTTTTGTCAGCCTTTAGCTTTCTAGCTTCTTCCTTCAACCTTCTGGCTTCTTCCCTCTTGGCTATTGAGAACTTGGGATGTCCTTGTATCACACAGATACTCTTTCCCTCTCTAAAGATAATAGCCATGTTCATCCTTTCAACCACATCCTTGGTCTCCTTGTGCTTCATGATATTACCACCCAAAACCTTGTCTTCATCAGGCTTTGGAAGAGGAAAATCCACTTCTTTCAACTGAGCAAGGCTTAGAGGGTTCTATGTAGATTCCTTATTGGATCTGTTGTTGGGCTTGAGAACCATAGGTTTTAGATTCTTGGAAAAAGTCTCTCCAACCTTATTCCTCCTTACTGGCTTGAGCTCCATAATGATTGGCTCCACCTTTGTGCTATGCTTCACAGATTGTGATTTTGAAGTTGTAGGACCAAAAATTTGTTGCATCCTTTCATCAATTTTCCTCCTTTGCTCTTTGACTTTCATCTCAGCTGCTGCTATCTGGATTAGATCAATTCCATCAAGCTTTCCTTTGATTTGAAGTGTTGGAGAAGTGGTGATGGCAGGAACTAGCACTTTAGATATTTGAACTTTTGTTGATGGCTCTCCTTCCCCTTCCCCTTTATTCTCCCCCTTTTTGTTATCATCAAGGATAGGGGTCAAGCCTTGTGCTTTTGCCAGCTGCAATAGTAGATTTGTCTGAGATTGTTGATTTTGAAGAATGTTGACCACAGAGTTTTCAATGACTTGAACTCTGTTTTCCAACTTGGCCAGCCTCTTGTCAGCATCAGATTCTCTCCTCAATCTCAGCAACAAATCTTGCATTGTACCATAAGGCATGACTGAATCCAACTTCTCAGAATTGTAGGATTTCAGATCAGCAATATCCTTTTTGAGTTCATCCACACTCAAATTCTGTCTGATGTGCTGCAGCTGCAGGAGATGCAGAGAGTCTAGATGAGCTTGAAGACTAGCCTTGGTACCAACATCTGTAGTCTCCTGAAGGGCCTTTTGAATAGCCATAACTTGCTTGACCAAAGCTACACCAAACTATCCTGGTGTAGATTTCTTTGTCCATGCCCATTCAGGTAAATCTGGAATAGAACTTGGACCTGCATTTCCCCCTAAGTTCATGCTCCCATCCAAAGAAATAGAGTCATCATCATTAGAATTTACTTCAAATTCTTCAGATGGCTCACCAGCTTGAGAAGGCATCCTATTAACAGCAACTTTATCTCTTTGAAGAGATTCTGAAGTGTGCACTATATTCAAAGTCTGCTCTGCCTCCACATTGTCCTGAGCAGCCAACAGTTGATAGGCTGAAACAGGATGAGTAAAAGTGTCAGCATTCAAGGCAATGTTATCAATTTCAGCTTTGTAATGTTGCTGAAATTGTCTTCCCTTTTCAACATCATCCACAATCATTGACTCACTAGCAATGGCTGAATCCACCCTTATAGCTTCTGTACCTGTTTTTCTCTCATTTTCTCCATATTCTTGCATCAGGGGCTCCCACTGGCTCACACACACCCTCACTCACCCTCACCTACTAAGGTGGCACTCCCCTCACTCACTTTTGCCATGCTGGAAGAAATAGCATGCATATTTTGACTCTCAACCTCTCCTTTTGCCTGGGAGCAACCCAGCCTCTCACTCAAATTATCACTCCCTTCCCTCAATCCTAGAAGTGATTGTACAGTAACCATGTCTTCTACATTTGGAATTGATTCAGTTATATGTGTAGAGACCATCAACGGATAGGGAGTATCCGTTGAAGTGGACACTGATGATATCAACGGATAACTGCTGTTAAGCTTATCCGTCGAAGAACAACCACTTGTCAACGGATGAGAGATATCCGTTGAAGAAGGAAAAGATGTAGATTTTGAAAGTGACATAATTGTTGAATCTGTGTGAATTGATTTTAAGTGAGGTGACACAGATTCTTCAACTAAGTCTGAAAAAATTGGCTGATGATCCAACAAATCATCTAAAAGATGATGATCACCAGGATTTGAGTGGGGCTCCTCCCTGAGTTTTAAAGAGGGAGAATCAGGAATTGATGTGAATATCATATCCACATCCAGAGATGGTGATGGAGAATTTGGTGATTGATGTGTGTCTATTATGAGAGAATGGGGTTGTGACTCCACATTTGCTGGAGCCACATCAATCTGAATTTGAGAAGACAAAGATACAGGTGGATGTATCTGTGCAGTGTGTGCCCCCTGTGTTGAAACTAGGGTTTTAGCATTCTTTCTTCTTGAAAAGGCTTTGATAGGTGAATGTGTGGCTGCAGTGTCCCTCCCTCGTTTGTTCTGTGTCCCTGGTTGGGGACTATTTTCAATAGCTGCATCCTTTTGGGAGGATGCAACTAGGGATGTGTTTGACTCCTTTTGAACCACCATAATCTTTTGAGAAACTGTGGCTTGGCTGGCTAGGGTACCACTCACCTCTCCCACCTTATCCTGGGGGGTTTCTTGATGTTCACCCCTCCCCTCACCACTCACACCATGTTCACTCCCTTCAGGGTTTATGGTAGTTGTTACAATTGTTGTCTTTTGAGAAACAACAGAGGTGGTTTTCTTTGACCCGTGTTTTAGAATTTTAGCTTTGGCGGCTTTGGTAGGAATCTGTTGGGATAAAGTCACAGATTCCATTGCCACACTAGAAGGAAAAGAAACAATGGGGTTGGAAGAAGTAGGAGTTGCAGAAGTATTTACCTCACTTACCTGAGGTGCATTCATTATTGGCAAATATACCAATGGCACCTGGCTGTTGAGGTTAATTCTCATAAGGTCTGCAAGGACCCTTTTCTCTTGTGCCCATCATTTTAGTTTATTGCTCTCATTAGTTATGACCAAACCTTCAACAACATGGTTAGCCAATAACATAAAGAATCTAGCATAGTAGATGTTATGAGGTCTATTAGCTTTGTTACCTAACCTGGAACCTAATTCTAGCATGACATAGTTGCTAAAATTAAAGTACCTATCAGAAACTAGCATATAGAGCATATTAACAAGAGATGAAGTTATGGCATCAAAATTGCTAATCTTCTTAGAGAAAACCTTGATAAAGGCATCTCCAAGAAAACTCCATTCTTTCCTAAGGCCCTTTCTTCTAATGCTCCCTAAACTAGTAGAATCAAAAGAATAGCCTATTGAATCTAATATAGCAGATACATCATTATCAGTGTGTGGTGTCATGGCATTATTCTCAGGTAGCTTAAGGCAAGACTGTATATCATCACAGTTAATACAGTAATCCTTACCTTTGAGAGAGAAAGCAATGGTCATATCTGTGGAGTTGAACTCTGCAGTTGTCCAAATCTCCTCAATTACCTCACAATAGATAGTTGGGGCTTCCAGCATTGCATAGCTTAGTTTGCAGTTCTTGATGAAGTCCATCATCTTGTGATAATCGGAGTGGGCTTCATTCTTTTCCACCAAGGCTACGAAATTGTTCTTTTCATAAACAAAACCAGACTGAGACATAATCTTGACTACTGGTGCCATTGTTGTGAGTAGAGGTTGCAGAGAAAAGATTGAGAGTTTTGGGAGAGAAAGAGAGTAAAAATTGCAAGAAAGCGTAAAGTGAAAATAAGAATTCAATGGGCTTTTATACTTTCTCGAATTAAAATGTAAATAAAATGATTAAATGATACTTTTAAGTAAATTACAGCCGTTTGAGAATAAAGAAAACTGTAGAAATTCTGAAAACTGCCTTTAATACAAATACATACAACTGTATACATATGTATCAACGGTTAAGTAAACGAATCAACGGCTGTGACTCACTTAAAGTAACTGATGTGACACTTCAATGGATGACGTAAATAGTTATCCGTTGAAGATTAACACTGTTTTTATCCGTTGAAGGATAAAATTACCAGAAATGTATTTGTCTTTCCACAGATAATGATAAGTTAGCTCTCCCATCATGCTCATTTCATATTTACTTTGCATTAACTTAGCAAACTTTTTACAAAGCTTATCATCTGTAGAACCAAATATAATATCATCTACATAAATTTGAACAAGTATTGTAGAGCCATTAACATTTCTAAAGAAAAGAGTTTTATCAACAATACCTCTTGTAAAGTGATTATCTAGAAGAAATTTTGACAAAGTCTCATACCAGGCTCTAGGTGCTTGCTTTAGTCCATAGAGTGCTTTCAACAGATAATACACATAGTCTGGAAAATTTGGATCTTCAAATCCTGGGGGTTGGCTAACATAAACTTCTTCCTCCAATTCTCCATTCAGAAATGCACTCTTGACATCCATTTGATAGACTTTGAAATTGGCATGGGCTGCATAGGCTAGAAAGATTCTGATGGCTTCAATTCTGGCAACTGGAGCAAATGTCTCATCAAAATCTATTCCCTCTTGTTGAGAATAGCCTTTAGCAACCAATCTGGCTTTATTCCTTATGACAATGCCATTTTCATCCATCTTGTTTCTGAACACCCATTTTGTGTCAATAGAACTCTTGTTCTTTGGCTTGGGTACCAGCTTCCATACTTTGTTCCTTTCAAATTGGTTTAGCTCCTCTTGCATTGCTAAAATCCAATCTGGATCCAATAGAGCTTCTTCCACTCTCTTAGGTTCCTCCTGTGATAGAAAGCTACTATACAGACATTCATCTTCAGTAGCTCTTCTAGTTTGTACTTTAGATGTAGCATCACCAATGATCAGTTCAAAAGGGTGATTCTTGGTCCATTTCCTTTGAGGTGGTAGATTAGCTCTAGATGAGGTTGCCTCAGTATTGTCATGATGTGAGATAGAGTGTTGATTGGTTGAAAATCCCCCTGAGTTGCTGATCCTTTGAAAGGAATTGGGAGTTCTATCAATTGATGAAGTGAAATGATTATCCGTTGACAGACTGTGATCAACGGATGCTACATTATGAACTTCAACGGATGATGCACTTTTTCTTTCAACGGATGCTGCATTGCTTCTATCAACGGAAGCTGAATTATGACTTTCAACGGATGCAGCATTCTGTGCATTATCCAAAGGCAGATTTTGAGTTCTTTTCGAGGTGCCTTCTTCATCATTCTCATCTTCACTATCATCACAATATATCTCAATATTATCAAATTTGAGTCCTTCATGATGTCCCTCATCTGTTAGTCCATCAATCTTTTTATCATCAAACACAGCATGCACAGATTCCATGACAATGTTGGTTCTTAGATTGTAGACCCTATATGATTTTCCAGCAGAATAACCAACAAATATTCCTTCATCAGCATTTGCATCAAACTTCCCTTTGTGACCAGGTTGATTCCTTAGAATGTAGCATTTGCAACCAAAGACATGCAGGAAGTTTAAAGTTGGTTTTCTTCTCTTGAACAATTGATAGGGAGTCATGCCTTTTGCCTGATTAATTAGAGAAATATTCTGAGTGTAACATGCACAGTTAACAGCCTCAGCCCAAAAGTATGTTGGGAGTTTTGACTCTTCAAGCATTGTTCTTGCAGCTTCAATTAGTGATCTGTTTTTCCTTTCCACCACACCATTTTGTTGTGGAGTCCTTGGAGCTGAGAACTCATGCATGATCCCATTTTCTTCACAGAACAACTTCATGATTGAATTCTTGAAAACAGTTCCATTGTCACTCCTGATATTCCTTACTTTGAAATCTGGATAATTGTTGACTTGCTTGATATGATTGATAATGATTTCACTAGCTTCATCCTTTGATCAAAGAAAGTAAGTCCATGAAAACTTTG
Organism: Apium graveolens; assembly: GCF_009905375.1. NCBI lineage: Eukaryota > Viridiplantae > Streptophyta > Magnoliopsida > Apiales > Apiaceae > Apium > Apium graveolens. Next base: position 27,872 of record NW_027417768.1, on the reverse strand, counting down.
AGAAATCATCTACAATCACTAGGCAATATCTTTTCCTTGAAATTGACAATACATTGACTGGTCCAAAAAGATCCATGTGTAGCAGTTGTAATGGCTCATCAATTGCTGATTCAAGCTTCTTACTGAATGATGCTTTCTTTTGCTTTCCTTTCTGACAAGAATCACACAGTCCATCCCTTGTGAATTCCACTAGAGGGATTCCTCTAACTAAGTCCTTTTTGACTAGATCATTCATTGTCTTGAAATTCAAATGGGACAGCTTCTTGTGTCATAGCCAACTTTCATCTGGACTTGCTTTGCTGAGAAGACAAGTAATTGATTCTGAATCTGTAGAGTTGAAGTCAGCTAAATACACATTCCCTTTTCTAACTCCAGTTAGAACCATTTTGTTGTCCTTCTTACTTGTGACAACACTGGCTTCAGAATTGAAGGAAATAGTATTCCCTCTGTCACATAGTTGACTGATGCTCAATAGATTGTGTTTGAGACCATCAACTAATGCAACTTCATCAATGATGACATTTTCTTTTGAAATCAAGCCATATCCCATAGTGAACCCTTTGCTGTTATCTCCAAAGGTTATGCTAGGGCCAACTCTCTCCTTGAACTCTGTGAGCAGGGTGAAATCTCCTGTCATGTGTCTTGAACAGCCATTGTCCAAGTACCATAGATTCCTTCTTTTTCCCTGCACACAACAAAATCAATCAAGTTGAGTTTGGTACCCAAGTTTCCTTGGGTCCAGCCTTGTTAGTCTTTTTCCTAGACTTCATTCCTCCTGCATCTTTTGACTTAGGTAACTTTGGGTCAACCTTGGTCTCAGATGTAGTCGGTTGAAGTGTAGGGTTAGTCACAGAATCATTTAGCACATTTGATTGAATTTGATAAGGCATAGATTGTGCAAACATATTATTCCACATAGGCATGTTGTATGGCATCTGAGGCATACTGAATGCAGTAAAATAAGGATTATTAACATATGACATGTTTGCAAAATGTGCATGAGGATTCTGATGAGACATAACAGGCATAGCATGCAGAGGTGACATAGACATGTTAGGCATGGAGGGAGTTAAAGGCATGGGAGCATTTTTAACAGATTTACAGTTATCAGATAGATGATTAACACTTTTACAATGCACACAGCTTTTTCTAGGAGCATACTTATCAGGTGTGTAATTGTTGTGTTTATTAATCCCTACCTTCCCATTTCTATTAGATTTTCTTTTAGTTTCCTTTTTATCCTCAACCAATTTAAGCCTATTTTTCAACTGATCTAAAGTCATGTGTCCTATATTCACCTTACTGGCATCTTTGGATGTGCTAGCTCCTTCTTTGACAAAGTTCTTGAAAGTTGAACCAACCTTCTTATTGAGATTTTTCTTTTTAGAATCACTTGCCTGTTTTAATTGATGAGCCTTCAACGGATGCTCTTTTTCTTCCTTCAACGGATAACTTTCATCATCCGTTGATTCCACATCCGTTGACAATCCATCAATTAATTCTAACTCCTTTTTATTTTTCTTCCAGACATTCTCACAGAATGATTCAATTCCCTGAACCTTGACAATCTGAGCACCAACATCCCTAGATGTTTTCCAGGCCTTGATTACCTCTTGCTCACTTTTTAACTGTTTAGAAAGAATTTCTACTTTCTTAACAGCTTCTTCTAGTACACTCTCAACAGTCAAGCATTTAATTTTAATCTTTTCAAGCTGAATTACCTGATTCTCTAACACAGCATTCCTATCACTTAAAAACAAATTATTCTCTTTGATTCTTGTATTTTCTTTAGCTAGTGATTTAAGGGAAACACGCAAATGATATAATTCATTGGACATATCATTTATGGCTTCATTGCATTCAATTTTGGAAAGCTGAGAGAAATCAGTAGTAATTACCTGGTTGCTTGATGAACTAGTTTCATTTTCATCAGAATTAGCCATCAGGGCTAGGTTGACATATTCCATATCATCATCTTCATTGGCTCCATCTGCTGCCCAATCATCTTGAGTCAGAAAGGCTCTTTCCTTTTGTTTGAGCAAATCAAAATATTTCTTTTTGTAATCAACTTGCTCAAATTTCTTCTTATCAGAGGATGGTATTCTGCACTCATTTGCAAAGTGTCCACTTAAACCACAATTATAACATTTGAACTTAGATTTGTCCACCATGTTCTTGTTTGACTTAGTGAATTTTGCATTTTTCCTGAATTTCATCTTTGCAAACCTCCTGGACAGAAAAGCCAGATGTTCATCAACATCATCAGAGTCATCTTGACTGGAATTGTCTTCATCCTCAGCTACTTGCTTCTTTCCCTTGCTTGATTCTGATTTGCTTGTGCCAATTTTGAGATTTGGCATTGTCTTTTCCTCATTCCTGGCTTCAATCTTCTCATTGTCAGCTATAAGTGCAACTGATCCTCCTTTTCTATTTCCCTTTTCCAACAGCTCATCTTGCTCCATCTCAAGTTCATAGGTCTTCAAAATTCCATATAATCTTTCAAGTGTGAAGTCCTTATAATCTTGAGAATTTCTTAGAGAAACAGTCATAGGCTTCCATTCCTTTGGTAGAGACCTCAGAAATTTTAAATTGGAGTCCTTGACTTGGTACACTCTGCCATACAACTTCAATCCATTCAACAGTTTCTGAAATCTGTTGAAGGTATCATTCAATGATTCTCCTTCTTCATAATGGAAATATTCATACTGTTGAATGAGAAGTTGCATTTTGTTTTCTCTAACTTGCTCAGTACCTTCACAGATAAGTTGCACAGTGTTAGGTCACACACACACTGTAGAGGGGGTGAATACAGTGTATAGTACACTCAAATCGAACTTTAAGAACTTAAGTAACAGAAAACAAACTTTATTGAAACAATAAACTCTGTTACAGTATGGAACTGTTACCTCTCAGTGATGAACAAATATCACGAGAGCTGCTAGGGTTACAATGAATAATCTTTTCTAATAATGATAATACTTATAGTGTAAACCCTATATCTGTGTTTATATACTACACAGTTACAAGATAATCGCTAATTGATATGGAATATAATTCTGCTTCCTCAAATATATCAATCAGATATCTTTTCTTTCAAGTATTCCATTCTTTACGGAATTCCTTCTTCATGCATATCTCTTCTTATGTTTATCTTGATCTTCTTTCCTTTAATCAGCTACTGTCCTTGTCTGATTGTCCTTCAGCACTTAAGTTCTGATATCTATCTTCTGACGATTATCTCCTGATAACATATGTACTGATATCCTTAAGTCCTGACTTCCAGTATAAGTACTGATCAACAGTTAAGTACTGATTTATCCTGTTCAAGTAAGATCTGAAAGCTAAACATAAAACATATTAGCCATGACATTATCAAATATATCTAACAATCTCCCCCAACTTGTAAATTAACATAATATACAAGTTTAACAGATATTTGATGATGTCAAAAACATTAAGTACAAATGCATGAGAATTAGACTAGATAACTACAACTTACAGTCCTTAAAGCTTTTACCAATTTCAACTTCTGATAACAACTTCAGTCTGTATAAATATCAGAATTTAAGCAGTTGTAGATCTTCGACTTGGCTTCATCATTTTCTGATCTCTCTGATGTCAGGAGTTGTTCTGAGATAGTTCTTCAACAAACATTTCTCAGCATATCTGAGTTCATCAATCATTCTCCTTTTGACATCTTTAAGCTCTGCAGTATCTTCACCAGTTTGAAAGATTGCAGCTCTGAGATCATTGATCTTTGCTTTTCTCAACTCCTGATCTAGTCTTATGACATAAGCTTTGTCAGACTCCAGATTGAATTCAAGTCCCTTAATACCAAGATATGTTCTGATCTGTGCAGTATTAGGCTTCATATCAACAATATCACCATTGTGATCTCTGTACTTTGGAACATATATGCTGTCAGATTAACAGAATAAAGCCTTTTCTGTCTCTGAATCTATTCTTTTAAGTAGTTTGCAGCAGTCTCTGTTATTCTGTCATCCACTTGAAGTAAGAGAAGTACATGCTCCAATTCTTCAAAATACTTCAATGGAATGGCATTTTGTCTTATATGATAAACCCTACCATCTGTCATGAAATACAACATGATGTATTCTTTCAAGTAGGTATGGTAAACCATCTGTACAGATTCTAGTTGATTCAATCTCTCAGGAGTTGCTCCAATACCTGGTTCACTCAAGGAAGTTGGATCATTGGTAGTGTTGTGTACTCTTCTTTCATCAGCACTTCCCAATCCAGTTTTATCTCTAGCTTCCTTTCCAGTAACTACTCTTGCTTCAAAACCACTTGCAGTAGTCTTCAAAGATTGAGTCTGTTTTGCTTTAGTGAATCCTGGTAGGAGTGTCTTTGATCTATTTTCTGATATCAAGTTAACTTGAGCTCTGTCAGAGGTTACTTGCTTCTTCTGAATATCAGAACTTACAATTTCTTGACTCTGAACAACTTGAGCCATGTCAGAGGTTGTTTTAAGAACTTTTCTTGAAGTCAGAGCAAGATCATCTTTTTCATCAGTAATTTCTTCTTCCTCAGGAGGTACATAAACCTTGATAGGTTCACCAACCTTTTCTTTACCCTTGGATCTTGGATCTATCTGTGGTTGTGATCTAGCCAACGTTGCTTCAGTATGTGTCCTTTCTTTGATCACAATGCCTTTGAGTTTTGGAAGTGACTTTTTACCAGAAGCTTCAGATTTAGATGTGACTTTCTTTGATTTAAGTCTGGCTTCTTCTTCCTTTAAACTTTCCAAGTCCATTCCTGGATTTTCTTGAAGAAATAACTGTCTTGACATTTCCTCATCAAGATCTAGAAGTTCATCAGAACTTATCCTTTTACCAGCAGCAAAACTTATTCTTTTCCCAGTATCAGAACTTGTCCTGTGACTAGCTTGTCTTGATGTAAACCTTCTACCTTGACTATGACCGCTACCCATTCCAGAGTATCCTTGATCATCATTTCCATCATCCTTTCCTTGCAGTGTCTTGTTAGTGTTGCATTTGGACTTAATTATCTTCTCCCCCTTTTTGGCATCAACAGGTAGTAAAAGAGAGATAAGTAATTCCACTGAGGATTGGATTTCAGTAAGTTGCGATTGCTGAGAAGCTTGATTTATCAGAATGTCATCAATCTGAGCTTGTTGTTTCTCTTGAGTTTTCTCAATATAAGCAATCCTGTCAATGGTAGGTTGAAAGAACTTTTTCTTATCAATTTTCCAAACTTGTTCTTGTTTGATAAAGTTCTCCTGAATCTTGTGTAGCTCTGCATGAGTAGTTGAATGAAGACCTTGTAGATGTTTAATACTCAATGCAGTGACTCTAAGCTGGGTTTTTAAATCATCAGAATTTAACATTTCATCAGCTTTAGTCAAGTGCTCAGCAAGATGTATTGCAGTTGGAACACATGAAACTGAGTTCCATTCCTTAGTCCACTCCTGACCTGCAGGAGTTTCACTCCAAGGTACTGGTGCATCCCCGATAATAAACTCCTTTACCAGTTCAGACTTAGGAAGAGTCTGTTGAGGAGTATGTCCTGAAGGACCTGCTTCATCAGCATCTACAGTTGGAGCAGCTTCACCAGTATCTCCAGCATTTGCCGCATCAGAACTTAAAAAATCAGTATCTTCTGATAAGACAACAGTGTGAGTAGCAATGGAGGCTTCAGCATCCTCTAATTGCTGATCTGATACTAAGTTCTGATCAACAGCCATATCCTGATGCTCACCTAAGGTCTGATCATCAGCATCTTGATGCAGAGAAGGTGTTGTTGATAACTCTGGAGTTTGAACAGCATCAGTAATAGGTGTTGTGGAAGGATTATTTGCTGTTGGAGCTTCTAAGAGAAATACTTCAGACACAACCAAGTGTTGAACATCAATATCAGCACTTGTGCCTGGATCAACAAGAGACACAGATGGTGAGTTAGCCTTGTCAGATACAGCTTCCTGAGATGGAGTTGATGGAGAAGAAGTGATTGGAGCAAATTCCTTGTCTTGTGAGATCAGAGATTCCTGATCCCCTTCCTTAGCTGCTTCCTCTTCATCATCTGAAACTGGCCTTTGTGCCCTCTGTTTCTTGTACTTCCTTGTTGATTTGGATTCCTTGGGAGTTTCAGGAACTATCATTCGTCTAGGCCTCTTGAGAAGCCTAGAACCCCCAATTGCAGAATCCTTCTGAGAAACCTCTTTCTCAGCTTCAGTAACAGCAGGTTCTCTAGCAGGAACCTGTTCCTCAGAATCAGATTCATCTCTCAATACAATCCTCCTTCTCTTTTGAGATGTTTGAGGAACATTCTTTGTCCTCTTTGGCTTGGAAGATGAAGATTTCACAGTAGGTGCTGAAGATGAAGGTCGAGCAGTCTGTGAAGTTGAGAGATAGGATTTGAGATAAGTCCTGAGGGTAGGTTGAGTAGAATGAGTGGTAGGTGCTGAGGATGATGGTTTTTGGGTGTTTGTGGTTGGTTGGACATCAAAGTAAACAGATCTATAAGTATCAGGATCAGCATTTACTAGGATCTGTTTTACTGACTGAGGAATCTGTAATGGTCTAACCACTTTTTTCTTAGTATCAGCATTTACCAGATCATTAAAATATCATTTTGTAACTCTAAAAGGTGCGGTTGAGGAACTGACTAATTGAGGTTCATCAGTACAAAAAGTATATAGAAGTTGACAGAATCTAGCAAAATAGACAATATTTCTATCCTCTGTCATCCTATCCCCAATAAAACCAATTATTCCAGTTGCAAAATCAAAATGAGTTTGATGAATAATAGCATACCCTATGTGCTGACTCAGAATTGGGATATCATCAAAATTCGAACATTTGTTCCCAAAAGCTTTGGTGATGCAGTCAAAGAAGAAACTCCATTCTCTTCTGATATTAGCCCTTTTTAACTGCCCAAGCTTTGCCAAACTCTTTTCATATCCCAAATCAGCCATAAACTCCTGAAGTGCTGATTCATCTGGAGTTGAAAAAGTACAATTTTCTGGGAGATGTAGAGCTTTGCGTATTGTACCAGGAGTGACTACATAAGATGAATCACCCACTTCAAAAACAATACTGGGAGTGCCATGTTTACCACCATCATCAAAGTGCCCAGTCCGCCAAAACGTCAGAACTTGTTGACTCGAAAAGACTTCAGGCTGTGTTAATGCATACCCAACCTCACTATGTGCAAGAAGATCTTGCACAAAATGCAATTCAGATGGAGCTTCAGCATGATCGAGAATTGCAGCATAGTTGTTTGGAACAAACTTAGCTCCATTAGGTGCCATGTGAAAAATTGAGATTCAAAAGTGCCTGTTAGGTGTTTGATAAAATGTCTGTATGAAAAAAAACGTGAGAAGAAAGAGAGTAAAAGTAAGTAGAGAGAAAAAATATGAAGGAAATAAAAGATTAAAGAAATCCTCTCTCTGTTGTACTTATACTCTGAACAAAAATGTTACCGTTGGACACCTGTCAGACATGCAGTAATAACGGACAGTTACTGGGCTCGAGAAAACAAGAATCATTACTTACCCAGTTGCCTAGTTTCAAGGAAAAACCGTTCCATTTATCAAGAGAAACAGTTTTAATTCAAAATTTAAACCGTTAGCACTGATTGAATTATTTTTCACTGCATCATTGATATTCTGAAAATACATCACATGAAAATGACCAAGATAAATTAGATAAGTAAGTGCTGAAAATGAATCAGAACTTAATATAAAACAAAATTTATATGGTCATCAGAATATCAATCAGGATTTATCAACACAAGATAAAAGGACTCAGAGACAAAATCTTGAAGGAAAAACAACTTTCATTAATATATCAAGACAATACATTTATGAAATGGAAATTACATCAATACTTATACAAGATTTTCCCTAAGCTTCTAATCCTAACATCAACAGCCTTAGTCCTAGCTAAGAAGCCTGACAAAGTTGATGATGAAGAAAAACAGGAAGAAGACAAGATTAAGTCATCTTCTTCTTCCTACTCTCGACAAACAGAATGGCGAGTCGGATGATTCGCTCTTGCTGGCGGAGAGCTTCCATCCGTTCCTCCTCCAATCGCTCCAGATGGCGATGGTAGTCCATATAGAAGAACAGAAGGTGTGTTAGTACCTCCTGTGGGACAGAGTCCCATATCTCCTCAGGAATGGCTGTGACATGCCATTCCTGCTGCCACTCGGCACAACTTAGCTCCATATTGAAGTTTTGGTAGTTCAAAAACATGTTGTATCTGACCATTGTGTTTTTGAAAGAAGAAATATGAAGATAAGTGTGTGAGAAGAATTTGATGGAAAGACTAATGTGAAGTGGCTGCTTATATAGGCAAGAGAATGCCAAGAGACGCAAAGAAATTGAATGCTTGACAGATAGAATTAATTCTACCTCGTCTCCCTAGACTTTGAAAAAGAATAACATTCATTGGAAAGAGGAATCATGGTTTAAACCGCACAAGAAACAAGAAACAGTGGACTGTTCAAGTACGAATACCATTAATCCTAATCATAGTGACTATTAATCTTCCACTTCAACATATTCTAGTTCGAACTGAGACTGTTATCAAATTTTATTCACAGATAAGCCAAGTTAAGGATTAGACTGAGAAATCAGAACTTAGACCTATACCAGAACTTAACAGTCATCAGAACATAATTTCTTAACTCGAAAAAGGAATGCCCATCTTAGTAAATCCTCATACAAGTTCTGAGTTATACTCTTCAGAACTTAATCATCAGAATATGAAACCGGAGCTTGTCCTCAGAATTTGTGCAATAATGACACAATGACTGTTTATCTAAAATAACATAGACCACCACAGAAATTTTCATCATTCAGATGGAGTGATTAGTGTGTGCATTCAGCTAAATAACAGACAAAAAGTAAAGTCTGATTCACTTCAGTACATCTTAGAAATAAGGCATAACTAAAATTTTGCTAAAGAGCTGTCATTGTCCTGAAACCTACTGATGAATGAGTTCATGCTTGAGTCCACCTCAACTGTTTTATGCTAATTTTATGCATCTTTTGAAATTCTATTTTACAGTGGCTTCTTAGTGTAAGTGAGTCACAACTGTGTATCAGAATTTATGCTATTATCAGAGTTTTTCTCCAGTAATCATAGAGTGTGAAAAGTCACCAAGAAAATATTTTGCTTTTCTAATGCATATCTACTTAATACCAGCAATGCACTTGGGTCGTCCCTTCCACATTTTTACTCTAGATCTCAAAGGAGTACCTGATTTTATTCTTTGATCTTTTTGCTTTTGCTTTTTCTTTTGATAAGTGAGGTTTATCAGCACTTAGTACATTCAGCAGTTTTACTAGTATCAGAACTTAACAGATGAGTAGCATTATTCTAATTTGTGACTTAGTAATAAGATATACAAAGTAAACTTAACTAAGCTCAATTATCAGAATTTGCCAGTGTCATAGGGTTTCCACTGAAATAATTACTTCTTACATGGAATCATTTGTTTATTGAAGACTACTAGGTCAGTATCTAGCACAGTTATCCTCATAGGATTGAATAGGTACTTGAACAGACATATCACTTATCAGAGTTTAGAAACATATATCAGACAACAGTCAGTACTTAAAGACATTTATCAATTAAGCACAGAATACACAATGAGATTAATTCTGTAAATACTGAGCATAAAGTCTGATAACACAGAACAAGACTAAGTAGATTTAGAGAAAGAACCTGAAACCATTCCAAGTTCATTTACCAATCTTGTAAAAGTAGCTTCACCAAGTGGTTTTGTGAAGATATCTGCTAGTTGTTGATCTGTGGGAACAAAATACAATTCCACTGTACCTTCATCCACATGTTCCCTGATGAAGTGGTACCTGATGCTGATGTGCTTTGTCATTGAGTGTTGAACTGGATTACCTGTCATAGCAATAGCACTTTGATTATCACAGTAAATAGGGATTTTGAAATATGTTAACCCATAATCCAGTAACTGATTCTTCATCCAAAGAATTTGTGCACAACAGCTTCCTGCAGCAATATACTCTGCTTCTGCAGTTGATGTGGAAATTGACTTTTGTTTCTTGCTGTACCAAGAAACCAATCTGCCTCCAAGAAATTGGCAGCTTCCACTTGTGCTTCTCCTGTCAATTTTGCAACCTGCAAAATCTGCATCTGAGTAACCTATTAGTTTAAAATCTGATTCTCTAGGATACCATAATCCCAGAGCAGCTGTTCCTTTAAGATACTTAAAGATTCTTTTTACAGCTGTTAAGTGAGGTTCTCTTGGATCTGCTTGAAATCTTGCACAAAGACAGGTAGCATACATGATATCAGGTCTACTAGCAGTTAGATAGAGTAAAGAGCCAATCATACCTCTGTAGTCAGTAATATCTACTGATTTACCGGTATCCTTATCCAGTTTTATCGCAGTGGCCATTGGAGTGGATGCACTTGAACAATCTTGCATTCCAAATTTCTTCAGCAAGTTTCTGGTGTACTTGGTTTGATAAATAAAAGTGCCTTCCTCATTCTGCTTGACTTGAAGGCCCAGAAAATAGCTAAGTTCCCCCATCATACTCATATGATATCTTGACTGCATTAGTTTGGCAAACTTTTTGCAAAGTTTGTCATTTGTAGATCCAAAAATGATATCATCAACATAAATCTGGACAAGAAGTAAGTCATTTCCATGGTTGAGATAGAAAAGTGTTTTGTCTATTTTTCCTCTGTTGAATCCACTTTCCAGAAGAAACTGAGCTAAAGTCTCATACCATGCTCTAGGAGCTTGCTTAAGTCCATAAAGTGCTTTATCAAGCCTGTAGACATAATCTGGATGTTTGGTATCTACAAAGCCTGGAGGTTATTCGACATATACCTCCTCCTCCAATTCTCCATTGAGAAAAGCACTTTTCACATCCATTTGAAAGACAGTAATTTTTTGTGAGCAGCATAAGCCAAAAATATCCTTATGGCTTCTAACCTAGCAACTGGTGCAAATGTTTCATCATAATCAATTCCTTCCTTTTGAGAATATCCTTTTGCAACCAGGCTTGCCTTATTCCTTGTAATTATGCCATCACTGTCAGTTTTGTTTCTGGATACCCACTTTGTACCAACAACAGATCTATTCTTTGGTCTTGGCACTAGGGTCCAGACTTTGTTTCTTTCAAATTCATTCAACTCTTCCTGCATTGCTTGCACCCAATCAGCATCTTGAAGAGCTTCTTCCACTTTCTTTGGCTCAGTCTGAGAGAGAAAAGAATTGTAGAGACATTCATTTGAAGTACCTATTCTAGTTCTGACACCTGCATCAGGATTTCTAATTATCAAATCAGGTGTATGTGATTTTGTCCACTTCCTTGTAGATGGAAGGTTTTCTCTAGAACTGGATGCTCCCCCATGATCCATGCTATCTTCATTTTCTGATGCTCCCCCTGAAACTGTGCTCTCTGAGTTGGATTCTTCAGTATTTAGATTTTCAGCACTATCAGAACTTGGCTTATCAGAACTTGACGAATCAGAACTTGAAGAGCCAGATGTATGTTCTGATGTTTCTTGAGCTGTGGTAGGATCTTGAGTATGCCCCCCTGCATAGGTGCATCTTCCCTTGGCGTAGCCACCACAGTTTCAATAACATCAGAGTTTATTCCATCAAAGTTTACAGTATCAGGACTTAGACTGTCAGGAGTTTCAGTATCAGAATTTGAGTCTTCATTTTCAAATCTCAGCTGATCATGGTCAATGAAATCTTCAAGACCAGTAATCTTTTTGTCATCAAAAGAGACATTGATAGATTCCATGACCACTTTTGTTCTCAAATTATAGACTCTGAAGGCTTTTGTGGAAAGTGGATATCCAACAAAGATTCCTTCATCAGCTTTTAGATCAAACTTTGATAGCTGTTCAGGGTGAGTCTTGAGAACAAAACACTTGCATCCAAATACATGAAAATATTTCAGATTTGGCTTCTTTTTCTTCACCATCTCATATGGTGTTTTTCCATGCTTGTTAATGAGTGTTGCATTTTGAGTAAAATAAGCAGTCTGCACAGCTTCAGCCCAGAAATAGGTTGGAAGCTTTGCTTCTTCAAGCATTGTACGTGCAGCTTCAATGAGAGTTCTATTCTTCCTTTCAACAACTCCATTTTGCTGTGGAGTTCCAGGAGCAGAAAATTCCTGCTTTATTACATGGCTTTTGCAGAACTCTTCCATTATCAAATTCTTGAACTCAGTGCCATTATCACTCCTTAAAACTTTTACAGAATCTTTGACCATTTTATCCAGATGTTTGATATGATCAATCAAGGTTGATGCAGTTTCACTTTTTGTATGCAAGAAATACACCCATGTGTATCTGGTGAACTCATCCACTATGACCAACGCATACTTCTTCTTTGCAATAGACATGACATTTACTGGACCAAATAGATCAACATGTATTAGATGATAAGGCTTAAGAATTGATGATTCAGTCTTGCTCTTGAATGAAGATTTTCTTTGTTTGGCTTTCTGACATGAATCACAAAGACCATCAGGAGCAAATACTGTGTTTGGCAATCCTCTCACAAGATCTTTCTTGACCAGTTCATTTATATTGTTGAAATTTAAATGAGAGAGTTTCTTATGCCAATTCCAGATTTCTTCAATTGATGCTCTACTCATTAGACAGATTACAGAACCATCAGTACTTGTTGAAAGCTTAGCTTCATAAATGTTACCACGCCTGTATCCTTTCAGAACAACTTTGCCTTTAGATTTACTCACAATTTCACAGTGTTCTTCAAAAAATCAACATGATAACCTCTGTCACAGATTTGACTTATACTCAGTAGGTTGTGTTTAAGTCCTGAGACTAGAGCTACTTGTTTAATTATGACATTTCCAAGATTGATATTGCCATATCCCAATGTTTTTCCAATGTTGCCATCTCCATAAGAAACACTTGGGCCAGCTTTCTCCACAAAGTCTGATAGCAGGGCCTTATTTCCAGTCATATGTCCTGAACATCCACTGTCCAGAACTAGAATATTTTTCCTGTTGCCCTGCAATCACAAAGACCACTAATTATTAATTTTAAGGACCCAGACTTGCTTGGATCCTTTGGCCTTATTAAGTTTGTTAACATTTGCGGCGGATTTAGCATCAGAGTTTATGTTAACATTTTTCTTATCAGAACTTACACTATCAGACTTTGAATCAGAATTTACACTAGAAGGAACAATGAAAACTTTCTTCAAAGAAGGTTTTATTTGATAATAATCATAGTACAAACTATGATATTCCTTACAAGTATAAATGGAATGCCATAAACTACCACAATGAAAACAAGGATTTTATGGTTTGTATCTAACAGACTGACTCTTAACTCCTGATTTTGAAGGTAAGGAGTTAATATTCTTATTCTTCCTGCAAAAAGAAGCCAGATGGTTAGAACTTCCACAGTTATGACATGTTTTCCTAGGAGCATCAGGAACAGGTTTATAATCATTGCTTTTATTCACACCTTCCTTTCCATTCCTATTTTTCCTAGGTGATTTTACCTTGTTTGCATTCTTGACATCTTTCAGCTTATGCTTAAGCTGCTTCTTTGTCATTAAGCCTATGTTCACTTCAGCTGTCTTTTCCTGTTTTAGTTTATCAGAAGTTAATTTCTTTGTAACTTCTGATTTTTCATTTTCAGACTTTACAGTTACAAACTTAACAGGTTTTAACTTTAGCTTTTGTTTATCAACAGACTTAATTTCTTCAGTTCCTTTATCTTTCTTATCTTCTCCATAACCTAAGCCCTCTTTCCAGTTTCCACTACTTAGCAAATTTTGAGTTGTTTTGCCAGAGTTAGTCCAAGTCCTGATAATCTCTCTTTCCTTTTCTAACTCAGTTTTGAGAGATTCATTTAATTTTAGCACTTCATTCCTAACATAAAAAGCATCATCTCTATCCTTCTGAGTTTGATGGAACATGACTAACTCTTTTTCTAAGAAATCATTTCTTTTCTTAAATGCAAGATTTTCAGAAGTTAATCTTTTACATGTTAAAGTTTGATCTCTATAGCTAACAAACATGGTTTTAAGATAACTTCTCAACTCATTAATATCATCAGTATGAAAAGCATAAGTAGTCTGAGGTACCTTTATTTCAGCAGCTTCAGAACTGCTCTCAGCACTTTCTTTATCAGTATTTGCCATCAATGCATAGTTTTCCTCACTTTCAGAGTCTGAGGTGTCTGTCCAGCTTTTCTGCTTTGTGACAAGAGCCTTGCCTTTGTCACCCTTTACCTTCTTGCAGTCAGGAGATATGTGGTCTTTCTCACCACAGTTATAGCATTTAACATTGGTGTAATCTCCTTTGTCAGACTTTCCTCCTCTGCCTTCAGATCTTCTGAAATTCTTTTTATCAGAACTTATGCCTTTCCTGGAAAACTTCTTTCCCTTCCTGAACTTCCTGTATGCAATCTTTGTGATTCCTTTCACCATAAGAGCACACAGCTTCATCATCTCCTCATCAGCATCAGTCTCAGGCAAGCTTTCAGAATCTGAGTCATCATCACTGTCAGAACTTGATGACTCAGTATCAGACTTTATGAAAAGAGCTTTACCCTTGTCTTTCTTTGAGGAAGCTGCTTTGGGGAATTCTTCTTCAGCCTTAAGAGCAACTGTCCTTGACTTTCCTCCTTTCCTCTTGCTTCTTTGTTCCATCTCCAGCTCATGAGTCTTGAGCATTCCATAGATTTCGTCAAGAGTTGTTTCATCAAGATTGTAGTTGTCTCTTATTGACGTTGCCTTCAAATCCCAGCATTCAGGAAGAGCTAACAGGAACTTAAGGTTTGAATCTTCAAGATCATACTCTTTATCAACCAATGACAAATCATTCAAAAGTTTGACAAATCTATCATATAAATCATTCAATGACTATCATTCAATGACTCATTAGTCTTTGAGTCAAAGTGTTCATACTCTTGAGTGAGTATTGTCTTCATGTTCTTCTTAATTGTGTCAGTTCCCTGACACCTTGTTTCCAGAGCATCCCATATCTCCTTAGCATTCTTGCAGTTGATTACCCTGTTTGACATTACATTATCAATGGCACTATGCAGTAAGTGTCGTACCTTAGCATCCTTAGCAATTGATGTTATGTCTTCAGCAGTATAATCACTCTTCTCCTTTGGTACGGTCTTTGCTGCTTCACCTGCAACTGCAACAGCGAGTTTGGTTGGTTTGTGAGGGCCTTCCTTGATTCTATCAAGGTATTTTGGATCTGTTGCTTCCAGGAACATGGTCATCCTTACCTTCCATATGGGATATTCAGATGGTCTCAGTATGGGAACTCTGATGGTCTCATATCGACTCTGAATTTGTGTCTTTGGTGGTTCCTCAGTTTTGGTAGGCTTAGTTGGAGTTTCTGTGTCCGACATGATTGTGTTTGGATCTTTAACTGTATGTATGTTAACAGATAGGCTCTGATACCAATTGTTAGGTCACACACACTGTAGAGGGGGTGAATACAGTGTATAGTACACTCAAATCGAACTTTAAGAACTTAAGTAACAGAAAACAAACTTTATTGAAACAATAAACTCTGTTACAGTATGAACTGTTACCTCTCAGTGATGAACAAATATCACGAGAGCTGCTAGGGTTACAATGAATAATCTTTTCTAATAATGATAACACTTATAGTGTAAAACCTATATCTGTGTTTATATACTACACAGTTACAAAATAATCGCTAATTGATATGGAATATAATTCTGCTTCCTAAAATATATCAATCAGATATCTTTTCTTCCAAGTATTCCATTCTTTACGGAATTCCTTCTTCATGCATATCTCTTCTTATGTTTATCTTGATCTTCTTTCCTTTAATCAGCTACTGTCCTTGTCTGATTGTCCTTCAGCACTTAAGTTCTGATATCTATCTTCTGACGATTATCTCCTGATAACATATGTACTGATATCCTTAAGTCCTGACTTCCAGTATAAGTACTGATCAACAGTTAAGTACTGATTTATCCTGTTCAAGTAAGATCTGAAAGCTAAACATAAAACATATTAGCCATGACATTATCAAATATATCTAACATAGTGGATTTGTGTTCATGACAAAAACATCAATTTCTATCATTTATCCGCTAATCACTATTCAAGTTATTAGTATTCTTTCTACTCAATATAATCTAAGAATTTTTGTTTATAATTTCTTACTTCATTCTTTTATAATTACAAAAATAACTAAACTCGTATGCGTAGCATATGCATATTGATAGTTAATTATAGGACATGTAGTACCTCCCATATGTGTCAAGTTCCTATTTAAGTGATAAGTCAATCCCGGTCAAACAAAAGTCAATTTTTAGTCAAACGACATTTTTTAATAAGGAAAATTCCGTTTATTGTTTGATTTCACTAAAATATTTGAGATATCATTTTATGGTATTTTATAATATTTTAATTGTGGCATTTAGGAGGCAAACCTTTATTTTTGGTATCGGTCGTTCTAAACATTATGATTTTATTATCAATGTCATCGCTCTAAGTACATAAAGAATGAAGAAATATTTTTCTTGGACTAAAGTTAGTCGCACAAATGTATGTTAAAACACTTATGCGGATGACGTAATCCACCGAAAGACTATATTTTCACAAACATAACACACATCATTAGCTCATATATATTATTTCATTATATCATTTTGACATTACGAACACATGTGATAAAATAACTATTGTACCAATAACAATATTATATTTGACAACTGAATATGCAAACAAAAAGTAGTATTAGGTCTTCTTAGACCCGGCTTTTTATCCTGGTTCTTTTTACCTCGATCAATCCAGGAGAGGGTAAGCACAGCATCCCACGACCATGCCCCCTAAATAAGTTCGAATGTTCACTAAGCCCCTAGAGGCCTCAACCAGCAGAAGCTACCCGAAAATGTTCCGATGCCTTTTATGGGAAGGGGGACCAGCTAGGTTACGTTACATTTGGGGTCTTATTTGGTGGTACTCTGAAGTTAAGTAGGTCACCTAAACCCCAATATATAAGAGAATAAAGTAGCTTAGACAAAATTTTATTATTTATTTCAGTTTTATGTACAATGATAATTATTAAAATATTTTTAATTGTCTTTTAATTCCACGGTCTATTGAAGAGGTCTGTGGTTTTAATACAGGGCAACTGACAAAATATATTTGGAACATACATTGGCAACACCGATTTTTGAAGTGATATATGTTCTTGGATTAATCTCGGGGTAGCGAGAATAAACCTGGAAGTCTCAAATATATTGAGTTTTCACAGAAAATATATTGAGTCATCCAAAATATAAAGTCCTTCCTGCTTGTGATCTTTCCCGATTACCTTTTGAGATCTCGGATCCATGACAAAATAAGTAGTAGAAGAAAAAACCAAGTAACCAGATTCGCATAATTGACTAATCGAAAAAAGATTTAATTCAAGATCCAGAATATAATAAATATTAAAGAGAGACACTATTGAAGTAATTGCCGAACTAACACATTGTAACGGCATATGAGTGCCATTAACAGTCAGGATGGATAAAAATGAATCATCTGAAAATGAAATGAAAGACGACCAATGCGGAGACATGTGATGAGATGCACTAGAATCCAGAATTCATAAAGAAGAAAATCTACTTGAATACTATTTGACAAAAGATCTGTTGATGATGAGACATACATGTTGAGATATTGCTGAAACTAGACTCAAACCAAATTGGAAAAAAAAATCGAATTCAAATTTAACACCAAATTCAAACTGTATCCAAATTTAATTAACAAAATGTATCAAAATCCAATCAAGAAACCAGACCCTAAATCAAATCCAAACTCAAAATAACCAATTAAAATCCAAAATTAAATACGAAAACCAGTCTAAAATCAATTTCAATTCTGAATGCAAATCCAAAGCTCATATCAAATCTAAAGCTGATAAATCCAATAAATGCAACATCCCAATAATTGAGTAATACAAAATTCAATTAATCAAATAACCCAAATTAAAATATCAACAATGATGGAAAGAATGAACTAAGAGTAAACTATTGGAACCATCAAAAAATGATTTATGTTGCTCTAAATACGATCTCCCCCGTTAAAAATTTAGATAGTAATGCAAATAAAACGTCTTTAAAATTCAGGATGATCTAACGACTGAAATTCCGGGAATCGTAAAAACAAGTAGAGTGATCTAAGCAGAATATTCCCTCGAATTTTCAGGAAAATTTTGTTGTTGTAACGTCACCCTATCTCTTTATCAATTTAATTAAATTTCAACGATTATCTTTAAATTTGATACTCATATCACTCGAAACCTAACTATTGATCAATCATACAATACTTTTCGTACTGATTGACCCGGCAACATACATAAACATCACAAATATCAATACAAATAATTAAAATAAATAAATGGGGGTAGGAGTACTCAAACCCGATACCACTCCCTAAACTGAGCTCTAATACCATGATAACTTTAGAGATATAATACGAACATAAATTTTATTATAACCAACATAGATTTTATAATGCATTTTGAACTTATATAAAAAATTAATATAAGCTAAATACTGAAAATATCTTTAATATAATAATAATAATAATATTAATAATATTAATATTAATAATAATAATAATAATATAAATGTAAATATATATTCTAACAAGAAAGAGCCTAGTGAAAAAACCTAAAATTGCATCTAAACAAATTGACACAAAGTAAATTGATATTGAGATATTATAAAGACTCGATTAAATGAAAAATATTAAAAAGCATAAGTACAAGTTTTTTAGATATCGTAAAATTTATAGTACTCCCTCTCTTTCTTTTTAATAGTCGTTTGATTTTTCTACACCCATTTTTAAGTGTTTTGACTGCATAATTAAAATAATAATTAAAAAAAAATTGAATAAAAATATGTAACTTAAACTTTTATTTACGAAAAAAATAAAATAAAAATGATAATTTTTACTATGCGGTCAATGCATTTTGAGATGTGTGCAAAAATGTTAAGTGACAACTAGGGTGCACACAACCCGACCGAACCGACCTTATTTCGATCGATCCGAACCAATTTTTTTCAGTCTGATATATATTTAGGTTGAAAAAATGTCAACTCGATTTAATTGGGTTGATTATGGGTTTCAATATTTTTAAACCGATCCAACGCAACCCGATTAAATATATACTTACACGTTAATCTGTTAATTTTATAACTTTGAACATGTCCAGACCTAATAGATAGGCTAATCTATATGTACCTTATAACATCAGTTCTCAATGTTTATGTTTAAAGAATATGACACTGTTTTCGTTTATTGAGTTCAATGTTTAAAAAATGTTTAAAGACTAAGTACTATATTATTACTATTTTTTGAATGTTTAAGCCATACATGACATGGATGATTGTAATATTCTGTTAAACTATTTTCAAGTGTTTTAAATTTTGAGACTTTCTACTTTATTCTATAATTATTACTATTAGTTTTAAATATTTACTAAAATGATCCAAACCGCAAACCGAAGTATTACAAATTGGTTTGGGTTACAAATTTAAACGATTTGTTTTGGTTTAATTTGAAATGTTAAAAATCCGAATTAATTGAATTGAGTGCTAAATTTACTCAACCCGTCCAACCCGACCGATGTATATCAGAGGACTATAAAATTCGGATTAATTAATCCCAACTACTAACGACTTCAACTACCTTAGCCGCATTGTTAGTTTTTCAGGCTTGACCCCTTCGAAAAAACCCAAAGTAATATAAGTAGTAATAACGGGATGGCTAACATGTGCCCCAAGGGCACAGGATAATCAGCATTAAGTATATTTATTTACTCTGATAATTAGCTTCTGTGTTGCATCGGTACTAGCTTTTTCTTGGAAATTATTCCTCCTTTGTTATATATTTATAACAGTAATGATTCAGATATTTTATTAGTTTATTGTTGAGTGAAAATATAAAATAATTACTACTATAATATTAACACCTGACATCTTTTCTCCTTTTCGCCTGCTTTCACTTTATTTGTGATAAAAAATTTAAAAGAAAAGGTGTATTTTTAAATATTTATAAGCAGGTTCATTGTTTCACATTTTCCTAAATTTATTATATTTTATTAAATTGATACCCATTCAATATTTAAATTCAAATTTGATTTCCTGTATAATAAATAAAATATTAAGATTAACTTGAATGATCGTACATTAATATTTTTTGGTAAATGAGAAAGGTGAATTCAGTTTAATCGATAAAATGAGAATGAATCAGGTACTGTGCTACATGAAATGAAGCATGAACTAAAGTAATATGTGTGTCATAAATTAATTAATCAATCACCTAATGCTATTCAATGCTAATGAGCACAGTTTAGCCAGACCCATATAACCTCCTAGACGGCTTATTACAAAAAAGAAGCTGAAAAAGAAGGCCTGAAAATGCCAAAGAGACATTAAATAGGGACGGTAGGAAAGCTACTACACTAGAAAATCTGGTAAAAAAAAATAATCTCCGGGCGTCCAAAAAAGGTGTCATTAATATTTAGCAACTCCTAACCATATTATTATGTTTACACACATAAAGTCTTGTACATTTGCCCCCAAAAAATAAATAAATTATAAAGTCTTGTAAATAAGTCGACGAGATCCTATATGTCATAAAATCGATTTTCATAACTATACTTATAAGCATAGAACAAATCAAAGACATTGTTTGTTGTCCTCTTCTTCCACAGCAACTGACTGCTGATTTGTAGCAATGGCATATACTACATGTTTTATTTCTGTAGCTATACTCTTTCTTTTTCTGCAAACTTGTTGGTGTGACACAAATGATGGCTTCAATCTGGCTCCTCTTTTCTCTCCTATTTTTGGTACGTATTTGTTTATACTACTACTCAATGAGTTGTTCTATTTTGTGATGGTTTTGCTTTAATTTGTGTGTGTTTGATTCTTGTGTGTTTATTGTGATGATCATATGCAGATAGTGTTTGCAAGGAAGTAGAATGTGGGAAAGGCAGTTGCAAACCATCTAAAAATAGCACTTTCTTTTTTCAATGCGACTGTGATCCTGGTTGGAAGCAATCTCTCTCTGACGACGACGATGATGACTTCAAGTTTCTCCCTTGTATCATCCCCAATTGTAAATCTCTCTCTCTCTCCCTCTCACTCTCTCTCTCTCTCTCATATAAGCCTTCTTCTGTTTTCATTGCCACGTTGTTGGTAATTTATGTTTGCATTGGCCTATTTATGTTTACAAAGTTTACATATATTTTATACTCGTTTTCAATCATAGACTATAGATACATGAGTCTCATTGTTTAGTGGAGTAAGTATATGACATCTTAAGAAGTAGTTTCTCATGAGTATTAGGTAGCAAGTAGTTAGCTAATTTTGTAAAATTTGTTTTGGATCATACTGGCTAGTGATAACGACACTAATGTTCTGTTAAACTAATGTGAACAAGTGTTGTTAAAATTACTCCATCTTCATAGTATGTCCTTCAAATAGATTAAGTTCTTTAAAACAGGTCAAATAATACCAAACTCACAAGCAAAGCAAAGTGAGTCAGATCATATGATTTCTGCAAGTTCTGAAATAAATACGTAGGGATCCTTAATTTTTCATTTCATTTTAGATCAAAACTCGTTTGACGGTGATTATTTAGGTATTTTGGTCCTACTGGAAATTTTTGAAAAGAATGGTTATGATACAATCATTTGCTGGAGTCCAAGTCTTGTACTGTTGTATCCAGGAATGTCTTGTACTGTTGTAGCCAGGAACTGATTAAGTTTCAGTGTGTGAACTCTTTATTACCAATTGATTGTGCTGTTATCTTGATGCTGATATTATCTGGTGATAATCAGGTAGCTTGGACTTTTCATGCACAAACACAAAAGCCCCTGCTTCCGCGCCTGTTGGTGATAAAGTCAAACCAACAAATACATCAATTTTTGATCGTAATAAACCTCATTCATCTGTGGATAATTTTCTCTTGTTTGTTTCCTAATTCGTATACTTCAATTTAAGCATTTCCGGACCGTGATTCTGCTCCATTGTAGCTTGTAGTTGGGCCGACTGTGGAAGCGGAAAATGTAACAAGACATCCCAATTCACATATGCGTGCCAGTGTGAAGAAAATTACTATAATCTGCTCAATACCACTTCTCTGCCATGCTTGAGCGATTGTAAGAAACCAGACATATTCGACATTTTTCGTGCAGTTTTTTATTCAGTGTGATTTTGATGATTCTATATATTGTATAAGGTGCACTTGGAACGGACTGTTCAAATCTTGGGATTTCAATATTGAAACCACCAGCATCTTCTCCACCCCCGACTTTGTCTGATAAAAGTTCTAATCAAGGTGCAGTATATCATAACTGCAATGTCTTTCTGGTTCTGCTTTCACTTTTTACTCTTCATCTTAGCATTAACAACAAACAAAATTATGTAATCTCTATCTAGTTAGGCCAGCACAAATTAGATGTATACATATAGGTAAGTATAGATCATTGAGATGTTTTCGTTTCAATAGACCTTTTTAGCCGATAAAAAGAGGCTTCAATTTGTCCTTTCCTATATTTGCAGCTTCTGCAATTCCAGGAGGGATCTTGAAATGGTTGGCAATGGTGGTCATGTTGTTGGTGTCGCTTACTTGAGTAATAGATAGTTGAAGCAACAGAGAAGTTTGGAGGATTGATATATTTTATGTTGCTCGATTTTGGTAGATAGCGTTGCTATTGTTAGGTGATTTTGTGTGAGCCTATGGAATAGTATAAATTCAGCTACAGCCAGGAGGCCGTAGGTGATATAATAGTCAGTAAGCATTTTGTAATAGTTTGGACATTACTGCACTACGAATTTACAATATAGTTTGACGTTTAAGAATCCGTGACCTTTTTTGATTTGTTTTTATGACTTGTAAATCAGCAAAAAGTTGAGCATTATTAGTCTAGTAGAAGTGTAGAAACTTAATATTTGGAAAACCAGTTGAAAGATGACAATGTGGAAGCTCATGAGGGAGCAATAAACGGGCAGAAGAAACCGGCTAAGGAATAATGCAACTGCAGATTCTGGGCCTATTACATAAATATTTGGAAAACCGGTTGGAAGATGACAATCTAGATTAACCAAGATTCAGCTTCGACGGCTAAAAACTCCTTTGTTAATAGCACTAGAATTGGCAAGATTCAAATCAGGATTGTCAAACTTGGATAACAATTCAAATTCCAAGTTTACATGGTTTTTGTGTCTGTTCTCCCTTTAAAAAGTTCCAATTTAATAGATTTTTTTTTAAGAAAAAAAACTCTTTAAAAAAATTGTATAACCGGGGATTTGAACTAACATTTTGCGAACTTTTCTCGAAAACAAGAAAATTTGGTCTGTGTCGTCGTTAATGTTTTTCTTCACTGATCCAAAGGTCCAGTGAAATAGTATTTATTAATATTGGACACTGAAAAAGCCCGTTAAACTTTCCTAAGGCCCATCTCTAAAGAATTCAACTTAGGATTGCACCTTGCATGTCCTTCAGCTAATCTCCCAAAACTGAAATCAAGTAGCAGTATTATTTATTTAATATCATTGTACCTAATAAATATTAGTATCTTAAGATTACGTTTTAACTTTTAACACAAATATTTAGTTGTTTTGATCATATAATAAAACTTAAAAAAAATTGAAATTTCTTTATGTGAATTAACATTGTGATTGTATTTTTTCATTATAAAAAAAAACTAATTCTAACTATACATTTAAATCACCAATGTATGGCAAAAATTAAAAAGTCAAATATTAGAAAAGGGAAGGAGTAAAATATAAATAAATGAAGTATCGAACAATAATTTATCTTATCACGAAACAATCTTACGTTGCTCCGTTTGAAAATTAACTTTAAAAAAAAATTGGAAGTAAATTAAAGATTTGGTCAATAATCCTGTTAAGGGAGTAATTAACAAAGTAAAAGGAAATAATTGAACTGATTTCTTTTGTTGATGTTTATTTAGTTAAAAAAAAGTCAGGCAATTTCCCTGTTTTAATTTTAGGTTTTTTACCCAAATTTCCCTCGAACCCCATTTGTCACCTTGCCCTTTCTCACTTTATTTGCTCATTTCAATTATAATTTGAATCTTGGATCACGAAAAATAGATTGAATATGCAAATTTTTTTAAATTTAAAATATTTATTATTTTTTGTTTTTATAAACTAAAAATAATTTGATATAATTTATATACTAATTTATTAACAAAATAATGATGTTATTAAATAATTGAAAATATTAATTTATTAGAATACTAATATATATATTGTGTTGTAAATATATTGACTACTTTTATATGCTTAATATGAGAAAATAATAAATAAATATAATCACGTAAGTTTTTATTTTGTGTCCCAATTTGAATCAAACAAGTGCTTTCCTTTCTACTTGCCCACTTCTCAATTCCATTATATTTTACCGACACAAATCAAATGCCAACTTCTGCAGTTTGTCCCAAAAACCTAATATTTTTAAAAAAAAAGTAGAGTAGTTTTTTTAAGTCATGTAACAAAAAAGCTAACTAAAATAGTTAGTAACAAACAGTATGTTAAATTATGGGCCTACTTAAAACAGTTTACTGAATCAATCAGATATAAGAACTTAAACGTCGGTCCTGGAGCATAATTTTTAAGTAAATATTTTAGCTCTTATGAATTATTACAGGTACCTAATTAAATAGGAGATTCTAATATTGTAAAACATAATTTTAAGATTATAATCAGACTTTAGATAGCGTGTAACACAAAATAAGTATGTTAATACAGAGGCGACAATTTGTGTATGTATTTTGGTATTTTGTGTCACATAAGTGTGATCCAAAAATTAAATAAAATTAATCTGTATACTGAACGTCCAAATGAATATGGAAGGAAAATTTTATGTTAACACGAGAAGAAAAAAAAGTACCCGATACCTCCTTCATAAACTTTAACAGAATTTTCGATTGTTGGATTGGGCCGGTCAGTTATGTGGTTGGAATTGGCAAATAATGAAAGAATTTTATACGGGTGTCCAACACATATATTAAAAGTATATGCTTTACAAATTATTAGTAAAATTTTATTGATGCAAAATTTATTAATAATGATGGTTTTTTTATATATAAATTTTGATAATTTATTAAATATAAATATTACATCATTAATGATAATGATAATTGGCAGCTGCCCTGACCTAGGACACGGAGCAAGTGGGTGGAATGTTTTGATCAACATTAATTGAGTTTCATCATTTACCATATACTTCACTCACCTTGAGCTTGACATGTGTCCCTCCATGCATATCCATTGTATTCTTCCACGGTCGCTGCCTCCTATAAATGCGTTAGTGCTCCCACTCTTATTTCATTCTATTCAAGATTTTGATGTCTGTTGTATTCATCATTTTTTAGTGCTATTAATTCTACCATCCGGGAACATTTCAAATGTAACCCAATTTACTGACCTATATTTTATTTTCAAATTTATAATTCGGTGCAATTTTAAACTTGTAATCCAAATCCAATTTTACCTATATAATGTAATACTTAATGTGTATTAAATTAAATTACTAGTTTTTTCCGAGTGACTTATAATTGGTTGTTGGATCTTGAATCTGTATGTATTCCGAGGGCTTGAATGTTATACCTCATCATCTCATTTTCAATTTGTTTCTGATATGGAAAGGAGTGAAAGTATAAATACAAACTCAGATGGTGCAGCGATAAAATAAAAGAAGGTGAAAGGGACAACAAAGCTGGCATTTGTTTTGTGGTATAGGCTCTCAGCAGCTTTTAAAATGCAAGCACAAGATGAATACAGATAAAGGAAATCATGACGTACTCAGGCACGCCCCCCATGCGCATACCCCAACCCTCCTCTGCACACTCTGCTTGCACCTTGCAGTATCAATAAATACTTCGTACCTCCTTTTGATTTGTTATCGAAATAATTGGACACGGAGATTAAGTGGTGTGGCGGGACCATTAATTTTTAATGTATAAAAGATAGATATAGTGGGTAAAGTAGTGTGAAAAGGAAAAAAGCGAGAAAATAAGGGAATCCATTAACTATTTTTTGTAAGTTTGAAATAAGAAATTAATGGAATCTCCAAAAAGAAAATTGTAAAGAAATGAAAAACACGGAGAGTAATTAATAATGTACTTATAATTTCCGTAGATTGTCGGTCACTGTTTCATCAAACTGTAACGTGTCTGTGTATTTCTGCATACCAAGATAACAGAATGAGTAGTGTTCTATTATTCTGCGCCAACTAATTTATTTTTCCCAATAAAACTGTCATTTTCAATTTTTTTAATACTATATCCTCAAATCAATATGTTACTGATTGTAAATTTGTAATTGATGGAAGTGAACTGCGGTCAGACATATGATCGAAACCAGGCTAAAGTTTAACCCTATATCTTTTTTACGAAAGTTTAACCCTGTTTTAGTTGCAGTCCAAAGCCTGATAAAACTCTCTAATAGCCTCCCATAAAATCTTACTCCCTCGTCTCATATTATAATCCTTTTTGAAAAAAAATTACTTATATTAAGAAAATGTTAGTTGGATAAGTGTTTCACCAAATACCATTATTTAAGTGTCAATTGTTAATCTGAACAGTTATTCTGCATGATGAGATTTCTGAAAATTTGAATCAATGATGGTTTTGTAAAAAAATATACATTAAATCAGATGATGATAATTTCTTTTAATATTGATTTTTTTAACAATTTTTTTTGAGATTAATATTAATATTAAGATTAAGATTAAAATCAATATATATTAAATTAAATGAGTACATGAATAACACATTCAATCTTAACAATTACTATAAGCATTATTGATATGGGCCTAAATTAGCCTAGAAATATTAATGTTGAATTAATTAGACCTGATATGGTCCAGTAACGAAGCCCAATTAACAAGGCCCGAAACTCTGATTATTTATTAATTTCGTAATTAATAAATAAGGGAGATTAACAGCTCATTAAAAGAGCCAATCAGTGATATAAATCTATAGAAGATAGCCCCAAGGGCACCTACACCACTAGGAATCTGATTCCTTTATTTTAGGTCTTCTAAGTCTATCTAAAGTCTGAGAACTTGATCAACAAGTCTCATACCAAGTCCAATTCAAGGACTCCCAACATCTATACAAGGGGTCTCACCCCACAAATCAGAACTACGTTTTTTGGCTTGATTTTCTAATTCACAGAGATGCGTAGGCATCTCTAAAGGCAGAGTTAAGCTACGAATACGAGAGCAGCCATTAAAGGCCTTGAGCTCCCGAACCTTAGTAATAATACAGCATAATAACCTTAGTTTTTTATCCATAACATTTGGCGCCGTCTATGGGAACGCCCAACAACAATCATGGCGAAAACACGGAGAACAGTTAGAGCCCTTGAAGGAGACACCAACGGGGACAACCCAAGTGATTTCGTCAACTGCGGAGGTACCTCCTCATTCGACTTATGCAGCCACACAGGGAAGGCCCAGATAGGAGCAACTGAACCTCAGCCACAATACGATTCCCTCGGCTACTCAAGGTATGAATCTTCAAGTTCAACACTACATGTACCTGTGAATTCGCGCCCATTGGGTACGAGTATTCAACTGTTGTAACTACTAACCCCTTATGGGATGCCCCTTTACCCCAGGTTGGAGAAAGTGGACACGCTGGACGGAGTGAAGCACGGGGGCGATCTCCCCCTACATACGAGGTTTGGCTCCTATCCCTGAGGATCAGGAATTTTCTAGTCCTTACACTGAGAGAGACTCTGAATCTTGGGATGATGAAGTAGCCCCTAGAAGGAGACGTGTTGGCAAGAGCCTATGGCTGATGGTAGCAA